>NC_045442.1:88280034-88329182 GCF_002776525.5 Piliocolobus tephrosceles | reverse complement strand
TGGCTTCAAAGCGTCCTTTGGAACCAGCAGAGACAGACTGGAGGCTCATGGAGCCAAAGTGGAGATTACCTTCAGGCAGACGTCTCCGTCCTGAAGGGGTCTCCCGAGCCACTTGGTGGCTCAAAATGGACCTCGGACCCGCGCAGGATTTCTGGCCGAGGGAGGTAAAGAGGAGACAAGGGCACTTACCCCAGAGAGGCCATGAGAGTGAGGGAAGCGGGTCTCAGGTCCTGGTCCGTCTGCGGTGTGGGAGCAGGAGGAGGTTCCTCAACCCCTAGAGGCCTGAGGAGGGGTCTCCTCCCGGGTCTTCAGCACCAACTGATTTGTTTTTTCTAAGACGAGCCGAGTGGGGGCAAAAGAACCAGAGGGTAGGCAAGTGTAGGAGCAAAACTGCACAGTTTATTTTTGGTCACCTAAGGTGTGGGGGTGAAGTCTGTCGGCCTCCGGCAAAGGAGGCCGGCAGAGTCCCCTGGTGGGGCTCTCGGACGGACTTCCCACAGTCCCGACATCCGGACAGCAGTGGGACTGCCAGAAGGCCGCCGGGGCTGTGAGAAGGCCGCGTGGCTCAATGGCGGAGAGCGGCTTTTCTAGGAGTGGGAGGGCAATAGGTGGGGCATGGGCGTGTCAGGGGCGTTCCGCAGGTTCAACCAGGTAAATCTTGGTCTCTTCAGATTGACGTCACCTGGCGCATGCCCAGTTGGTCTGCACCCTCCCTGGGTCGCCGGCTGCATTTTTGTGCGCTTGGGAAGAGTTGGGGGGGGGGGGGGGGATGAAGAACCCGGAAGTGCACCATCTTGCCTCCGTTCGTCCAAACAGTGATAAAAGTAAAAGATAAAATAAGACTATTACTGAATGTATTGGTTATCAGAATACATCCAAAAGTAAGTGGGCTTAACTTCCCTATCCAAAGGCTAAGTACCTAGAGTGCTTCAAACAGCAAAACCTGATCCATCTAAGGTAAAATGAAGCAGGAAGGTTGATACTTTGACACTGAGGAGGCAGGCAAGGATCTAGCAGATAAATTCAGATAGAGACAAAGCAAGGGAGGGAACATTCATATCAAACAGAGAAAGAAAGCCTAAAAAATAGCCCATGAGGCAAAAATGATCATATTATTAATAAAATATACAATCCACATTGAAGACATTGAAGTCATGAACGTTTGCATTTCAAATACTCAGAGGAAATAATGTGAAAATATAAAACATAAAAATTTGATAAAATTGTTTGCTACTACAAAGTTCTAACACATTGTACAGGATTTTGTGGATTAACGAGATAAAAAAGGACATACAAGGTGTGAATAATATAATTAACAAACTTGGTATGCTACCTACATAGAAAACATTGTAAGCCACAAAGGCACAAAGCTCATTCTTTTAAAATTATATTAACTCAGTATTTATAAATAGTGATAATGAATTAGGCCTAACAAAGTCTATTCTAAATAAGGTAGAAATTCTACAAGCCTTTTTCTCTCAGTACAAGTAGTAAATAATGACAAGAGGATTATAAATTTTAACCACATAGAACTGTAAAACTGCTTTTTTTTTTTTTTTTTTTTGATCAAAGGACTCCAGTCTCAGAGAGGGAAAGCTTTTTTCAAATGCAAATTACTTCCTTCCCACCTTCCTTCAGATCCCTTATAAGTAATGCAGGTCATAGGTGGTTTTTATCAGACTTTGATGGAAATAGTTCAGTATGATGCTATTTTAAAGTTCCCAAAGCATAGAAAGTTTAGAAATTGTATAGACTAGCATCACATTTAAGCCCAAACTCAACAAAGATAACAATGAAAAGTATCTATAGAACAATTGCACTTATGAGTATAGATATAACACTTCCTCATAAAATATTTTTACACTAAATTCAGGAATAAATTCAAAGGATAATATCCCATGAACTACCCAGCTTTATTCCTAGGAATATGGAAATAATTTATCAGCATGTCATACATTAATATAATTTATAATAATAATTTGTTAAAGGAGAAAATCCAAGTAATTATCTCGTTAATTACTTCAATGGCAGATCACACAATTCAACGACTGCTCCTAACTGTGTTTTCCTCACATCATGGAGGGTATTTGTCAGAAGAGCTCAGCCAGCATTATACTGAGTGCTGAAGCACAGGAGAGATCCACGGTAAGGGTAGGAATAAAATGAGGAAGTCCACTCTCACTCAGTGTCATGTCTCAGCATTGCCGTGCAGCCACATTCTAGCAACTCCAAGGAGGAAAGAGAGATATGTTAATTATATAAATACTGGAAAGGAAGAAATAAAACGTTTTCCGTGTTTAGATAACAAGACTATTCTAATTCTCTGCAAAGTAATCCATAAATATTGCAAATTGTCAGTTAACATCCCAACAGCATGCATTCTAAAAGTCGTCTGGAAGAATGATTGAATTAGCAATACAAATGCTGATAACAGAGGAGAGGCACTGAGAGGCTTCTCCAGTAGGTTTTGCACTCTTACAATACCAGGATGCCTTCAGCTGTGCGGGGCACACAGGAGCACATACACATGTAAAGGTGTCTCCTTACATCCCCAGGAAAAGGACAGATTAGTGGGGAATGCATTGTGACAACCTACTAACCATCTTAGGGGAAAATAGTGTTACATTCATACCTCATACCTCACACCAAAATGAATTCCAGATGGGCTAAATATTTTAATATTTTAAAAAAAGAAATCATAAGGGCAGTAAAAGAAAACATTTAGTGAAAATTGTATGAATATCTGGGTGTGAAAGTGCTTTCTAAGCAGGCAACCAAAATCTGAAATAATATAAGAAGAAGACTAATAGATGTTAATACATAAAAACTTAAAATGTGCTCTGAAATAAAACAAAAACCTGCCATACACAAAATTAAGAGACATGGAAAACTGGGAGGAATGGCAAGCAGGAAGGGAATTGCCAAATACATATAAAAGAATTAAAATTGCTATCACCTAAAAAGGTATTATAAAAACTCTTAGGAAAAGGCAAACACACCAACTTTTAGAAGCAAAGAGAGAATACAAACAGTCTCATATAAAATAAAATGCAAATGACCAATAAATTTGTAAAAGCCACAGTGAGATATAATTTATAGCTCCAAACCAGCCTAGATTAAGGAGAATGTTCAATGTGCAAAAAGATTTTGGACATTCTTGCCCATAAACTGCTGTTGGGGATAGAGTCGTGGCCAACCTCCAGGACAACAGGCAGGAATTGGAAGCACACACTCCCTCAACTCCACCGTAGGAACTGCAGCTTCAGAACCGGTTCTAAAGAAAGAATTCCAGCGTGCATAGCTATGTGATCAGGCAGTCCTCACAGTGCTTTCATTTTTAACAAAAAAAAAAAAAAAAAAAAAAAAGAAAGAAAGGAAGAATTTTAAATGACTGTCAATATAGGATTGAAGAAAACTTATAACCCTGTTCTATAAAATAGTATCCAAAAATTTACATATGACACAAATCCATGTTTATGAACATAGAAATCTATTCCATATTGGGTACTAAATAAGACAATCTGGATAAAGAACAGTATGGATAATATAATTAAAAAGTGGGGTGTGTGGGTCTGTCTGTCTAGAATAAAGCATGACCCCAAATATTACCAATGATTAAATTATGGCGTGACCCTATTGACATAAGGCGGTACTCGTTCATGCGACGTCAATTCAGAAGGCAAGTTGGATACAGAATATAATCTCTATCTATCACCACTCAGTTTGTCTCTCTATATAATATGCATTTTTAAACTGTAAGAAAAATGACTGAAATATAATAACTGAAATTTTCTCTGGGTAGAGAGATTTAGAAAAAACATCATTACTTTCAGCATCTGAATTTGTCTATCTCCTCAATTTTCTGTGGAAGGTGTATTTGTTTGCTAGGGCTACCATAACAAAATACCACAGACTAGGGGCTGAAACATTGAAAATTTATTCTCTCACAGTTGTGGAGGCTGGAAGTCTGAGCTCAAGGTGCTGGCAGAGTCCTGAGGTCTCTCTGTCTCCTTGGCTTGCAGATGCCCTGTGTCTTCACGTGGTCTTCCCCCTGTGTTTGTCTCTGTCCCCATCTTCTTAGAAGGACACAGTCAAATTGGATGAGGGCCCACCCTAATGACCTCATTTAACTTATTTACTTCCTTAAAGACCCTATCTCCAAATACAGTCACATTCTGAGGTTCTGGGGGTTAAGGCTTTAACACATGGATTTGGGAGTGGGGAGGCCCAATTCAGCTCATAACAGTTGGCATGTGGTAATTCTATAATCTGAGGAAAACATTAAAACAAAAGGAGAACAAGAGAGGGAGCAGAAGGTCAGGGCATGTCCTTGCTGCCACCAGCACACAGCCATGCCCCACTGCAGAACCATGGCTGGGGATGGTCATAAAGGACAGTCCAGGACAGCACTGTCCCAGAATGAAGAGCACAGGCTGGCTGCCTGGGCCTGCACTGTGGCAGGCACCATGCCTTGCTAACATGCTTAGCCACTACCGGCACAATTCTGGTGGCCTGCACCAGGAATGCATGTGCCCAGAGGACTGGCCCGCCACCCTTTGAACCTTTTCCCAGAGGAGCCCTGACACCTGGGAGAGACTTCCTAAAGCGTTCTTCATAACAATCTAGTGATTGGGAGCCCACACCATCTCTTAGAGATGTGTGCTTTCAGGGTAAAATCTTTCAGGGGATGGTAAAATGTGTTGGTAATCCATCCTCAAAGATGTTTTTCTGTGCCATGTTACACACCTGGGCATTAAAATTACTCACTGAAATGTTCTAGCCACAGGCTTTGCTAATATTGCTGGGTTTTGTTAAAGTCGTTTCTCTCTCCTGGAGACGTGAGTGAGGTTCACCAACTCTGGAGTGGCCACGGACAGCATCTCTCGCTGAGAGACTGGGATGTTGAGAGGCTATTTGCAACCCAGTCTCCCTCCCTACACCCCACTTACTTCCCTACAAGTGATGTGCATATGCCTGGCCCTAGCTACAAGAAAGGAGACCAGGGTCTTGCAATTTTCTGGGGTTCCTTGGGAATTCCTGTTGTTGGGTAAAATGAGGGCATTCAGCCCTGCGAGAAGGGAAGAGAGTAAGTGAGGTGGAGACGAGGATGGGCCTGAATGAACATGTCCAGAAACAGAGTTCTCCAGCCTTCCCACGGTGTTTCCATGGTGCCTGG
This sequence comes from Piliocolobus tephrosceles, assembly GCF_002776525.5. NCBI lineage: Eukaryota > Metazoa > Chordata > Mammalia > Primates > Cercopithecidae > Piliocolobus > Piliocolobus tephrosceles. The sequence goes on along the minus strand of NC_045442.1, from coordinate 88,324,006 downwards.
TGTAACAGAAAGCATGGCATTTTAACTGGATGCTGTGAGTCTTGTGTTTGTATCATTCCCCAAGAGACCCTGAGTTCCTTGATGGCAAGGGCCATTAAGACCCAGCATAGTAGTTCCCTCATCTTTTGAGTTCAAAAAGATGTCCATTGAATGAATGAATGAATACATGCATAACAACATAAAGAAATAAATCGAGGTACTTTTAGATGTAGGCATCACAATGCAAATCAATTATGATTGTTCATGTTATTACTACAGCTTACCTCACCAGATAGTCATCTGGCTACTTTTTGCTTGAGCAGAAGATGCCTAATTGCTGGAAACTAAATGACTCAGCATCTCACCAGCCTTAGTGACAGACATGCCCTCAGGCTGCAGCCTTGGCTCTGCTCCCTGGAATTACATGTGGTCAATGGTTCTGATTCACAGAAGCTGGTTTACCGACTTGTCTGTCTTTCTTGATTTGAGATGTAGCTGACCTCACTGCCCATCATCACTGGAGTTAAAATCCCTGTGGCCATGGTCTGATCAGTCATGATGGTCATGATGATGCTGGGAATTTGAGTGTGTGTGATCATTTGCATTCTATCACAGAGAAAGCACAGCCGATCGCCACATCACTCACAGCACCTGCTTCTCGCTTCCCTGGACCTAATTAATCTCCTTGTGTCAGAAATTTGTTGGCCCTGAGCCGACTCCAGGGGATGATGGTGCCAGCTCAGCCCACCAGGCAGGGCTGGGAGCCAGGAGCCAGCACAGGGGATGCAAAGCCTAGACAGCAAAAGGAGAGAGAGGAGCAGAAAGCCGGGAATGTTCCTAGGCTCTAGGACAGACTAGCAAGTGTCAAAGGAAGATTCTTGAGAAAAGAACCATCCCAAGATTTTTTAACAGTTCCAATAAGGAAATAATAAGGTCTGTGCTGAAGCAGGCCATGACAATGGCCTCCTTGATATCTAAGGCAGGATTTCAGGAAAACCTATGGGGAAAGGAGAAGTGGGGGATATGTTGCTGCAGAGGTGCCCAGGGCTCTTGTCTGAAGGCACCATGGAGTCTTCTGGATCAGAGCACTCAATGTGTCCACAATGTAGTCATTCAAAAAGTCTTTTTAATTACAGCACACAGCACACAGCAGGACAAGTTATTCATTGTATGACACATGGCTGCTTGGCATTATTCCAGCATTCTGTATTACTGTCACCAAATAAATTAAAAATTAAGAAATAGAGATATTTTAGATAACCAAGTGTTACTTTCCCTGCCCCTACCCCCATCTCTTCATTTCTGGAAAAGCCACAGCCCAGGTGCCTGTGTGCTGAGAGCTGAGAGTATTTCTGAGGAGGTGGTAGAAGAGAACTAATGGGATTATCCGCCAGAGTGATCATTTGCAAAGAGCAGCTCATGGTTACTGGTAAGGCTTCCACTACCATCACCACTGACCACAGTTATCTGCTCTACTTGGTGAAATGATTTTAATAAGTTATCTGAAATCAAGTATTATTAAGTTATGCCAGTTGAGGGGCTCTGCCCAGCTGGGCCTTAAAATGGCCCACTTAGAAGAGATAGGAAGATGCATCCCACCAGAATTATGATGTGACCTTAGGCACATTGTTGACCTCAAGTTGTTGAATCTCCTGAGTCTCAGTTCATCATGTGTGAGATAAGAAAACAAGGCAGTTGTCAGGGTTTGAGGAGCTAAGAGATGTAAATCCCTTAGCATGATGTCTTGTTACATGTGGGGGTGCTCAGTCAGGTCGGCTGCTGTTGTCATCATTACCACTGCTGACATTAAACTGTTAGGCTTTGAACAAAGTAGCAATAGAAAGCATCATGTTCCTAGGTTAAAATTTCCCCTGTTAGGAAGATTAGAGCCAAAAAGAGAGATATCCCATCAGAGAAAAGCCCCAGGAACTGATTGAATCACTGCCGAATTCTACCAAACATTTAAGAATAAATACCAGTCTTACTCAAACTCTTCAAAAAAAAGAAAAAAATGATGAGGAGGAAGTACTTCCAAGCTCATTACTCTGATACCAACACTACACAAGGACACAACAACAACAACAACAACAACGAACTTCAGGCCTATATTACTAATGAATACAGATGCAAAAATCCTCAACAAAATACTAGCAAGCGAAATTCAACAACACATTAAAAGGATCATTCATCATGACCAAATGGGATTCATCCCAGTGATGCAAAGATGGGGCATTGCAAATAAACATACACATGCAACACATGCAAACAAACAAACAAACATAATATATCCATTCACAGAATCAAGAACAAAAACCATATGATTATTTCAACAGATGTTGACAAAGCATTTCATAAAATTCAATGTCCCTTTATGATAAAAACCCTTATAAAAATGGGTAATCAAGGAACATACCTCAAACTAATAAAGGCCATATATGACAAAGCCACAGCTAACATAATACTGAAAGGGGAAAATTTGAAGGCCTTTCCTGTAAGAACTGAAATAAGACAAGGATGGCTATTCTCACCACCATTATTCAACATAATACTGGAGGTCTTGGTCAGAGCAATTAGGAAGAGAAACAAATAAAAGGCATCTAAATTGGAAAAGATGGAGTCAAATTAGTCTTGTTCACTGATGGCATAATCTTGTACTTAGAAAAACCTAAACATTCCACCAAAAAACTGTTAAAATTGATAAATGAATTCAGTAAAGTTGCAGGATACAAAATCAATATATTAATACAAAATTGGTAGTATTTATATATGCCAACAGCGAACAATCTCAAAAAGAAATCAAGAAAGGAATCCTGTTTACAATAGCTATAAAAATATAAAATACCTAGGAATCAGTGTAACCAAAGAAGTGAAAAATCTCTACAAGGAAAACTATAAAACTCTGATGAAGGAAATAAGAGAGGACACACATGCACTATAGAAAGATATTTAATGCTCGTGGATTGGAGGAAATAACATTATTTAAATGACCATACTACCCAAACCAATTTACAGATCCAATGTAATCCCTGTCAAAACATCAATGATAATCTTCACAGAAACAGAAAAAAAAGAAATCCTAAAATTTATATAGAACCCAAAAGACCCTGAATAGCTAAAGCAATTTATATGGTTTGGCTTTGTGTCCCCATCCAAATCTCATCTCGAATTGTAATTCCCATAATCCCCACATGTGGGAGGGTGGGACCTGGTAGGAGGTGACTGGATCATGGCGGCCGTTTCCCCCATGCAATTCTCATGATAGTGAGAGAGTTCTCATAGGATCTGATGGTTTCGTAAATGTTTGACAGTTCCTCCCTCTCTCTCTTTCCTCTCTCTCTTTTGCCTGCTGCCATGGAAGACATGCCTGCTTCTCCTTTTGCCATGATTGTAAGTTTCCTGAGGCCTCCCCACCCATGTGGATCTGTGAATCAATTAAATCTCTTTCCTTTGTAGATTACCCAGTCTCAGGGAAGCTCTTTACAGCAGCATGAGAACAGATTAACACAGAAATCCTAAGCAAGAACAAGGCTGAGGCATCACATTAGCTGACTTCAAAAACGAGTACAAAGCTCTAGTAACCAAAACAGCATGGTAGTGGCATAAAAATAGATTCACCGACCAAAAGAACCCAGAAATAAATCCACACATTTACAACAAACTCATCTTTGACAAAGACACTAAGATTATACAATGAAGAAAGAAAGGTCTTTTCAATAAATGGTGCTGAGAAAACTGGATAACCATATGCAGAAGAATGAAGCTCAATCAGATCAAATCAACATGGATTAAATACTTAAATCTAAGACCAGAAACTATGAAACTACTCGAAGAAGACAGGGAAAATGCTCTTGAACGTTGATCTAAGGCAAAGATTTTTTGTATAAGACCTCCAAAGCACAGGCACAAAAGCAAAAATAAACAAATGAGATTACATCAAGCTAAAAAGTTTCTGCACAGTAAAGGAAACAATCAACAAAGTGAAGTGACAGCCCACAGAATAGGAGAATACACTTGCAAGCCAATCATTTGACAAGGGATTAATAACCAGAATATATAAGGAGCTCAAACAACTCAATAGCAAACTCTTCTCAGGAGAATAGAGAAAGTCAAACAAAACAAAACAAAAACAAATAATCCGATCAAAAATCTGATCAGACATTTCTCAAAACACATAAATCACCAACAGATATACAAAAAATACTAACATCACTAATGGAGACATTCAAGTCAGAACCACAATCAAATATTATCTAACCCCAGTTAAAATGGCTCATGTCAAAAAGGTGCGCAATAACAGATACTGGAAAGAATGTGGAGAAAGGGGAACCCTCATATGCTGTTGGTGGAAATGTAAATTAGTATAGCCAAAAAGGAGAACAGTATGGAAATTCCTCAAAAAACTAAAAGTAGAACTACCATATAATCCAGCAATTCCACTGCTGGGTATATACTCAAAAGAAAGGGAATCTATCAAAGAGATATCTGCACTTGTATGTTTATTGCAGCACTATTCATAATTGCCAATATTTGGAATCAACCTAAGTGCCCAAGGATGAATGAATTCTTAAAATATGGTATATGTACCCAATGGAATATTATTTAGCCATAAAAATAATGAAATCCTGTCATTTGTGGTAACGTGGATGAAACTAGAGGCCATTTAAGTGACATAAACCAAGCACTGAAAGACAAATATCACATGTTCCCACTCATATGTGGGAGCTAAAAAGTAAATCTCATGAAGGCAGGGTACCTTAGCGGTTACCAGAGGCAGGGAGGGGAAGAAGGAAGGAGACGTGAAAGAAAATAAAAAGAATATAAATGTATCTATTACCATTGAATGTATACTTAAAACGTTAAAGATGGTAAATTATATATGTAAAAATTAATCTAAAAAAAACAAAAAATAAATACAAAAAGAGGCAGCAATTCCCACAGGAAAAAAAAAGTTAGAAACGAGTTCTATATATGAAGAGATCCAGGCCCAGCATGATCTTTTCTAGGGTTTATTAGTGTAAATCGAGGCATGTGTAAAAACACATTTCTAGGGTAGTCAAGATTTTATTGTAAAGCCAGTAAAGGGACTCAAATGCAACCACCAAGAATATTAAGGACAAGAAAGGATTAAATTTGATTATTAGTACATTAGAACAATTTACTCCAGGGAGGTTGAAAATGAATGAAATCACTCCCTTTGCCCCTTTAAAAATCACAAAATATAATTAACTAGGGTTCAAATGCATACATCAAAAAGCATGAGCATTAATGAGAGTTGTGTGACGGGATTTGATGTGAAAGGAATCCACATAAAATATTCCTTCTCCAACCACCAGGCCTGGAGGACATCAGTCGGTCCCATAGTGACGGTGCCATCCAATGCCAGGGACAAGAGATCACACTGAAGGAGTCACTGTACTTCTCAGAGGACAGGTCAGAACGTTGCCCCGCCTTCCGTATGGATAGCAGTATGGAACATACAAGTTGCATTATCTTACAGCCGTTCTTTTGCTCCCACTCATTGTAAAGCTATGAAGGAAGTTGAATGAGGCAGCCATGGTTTCAAGGAATTGAGTGACTTGCCCAAGAGAGCAGAGAAAGTCACTAGTGAAATTGACCTTAGTTCCCTTCTCAAAATCTCCTGGCCTGGCAATAGCACACACTGATGCTGGTCTTGGAACTTGAGCAGCAGGGTATGAGCTGAGTCATAATGTTTGGCACTAGTAAAAGACCAGCCCACAGAAGTTGGGATGCTGAGAAGAATTGGAGAGTGGGGCAAGGGAGAATACAAGTAGAAGACAATGCTAAGAAACTAATAACCTCTTTTACAAAGTGAGGTGCCGAGAGTCTGTCGAAAGTTGTCTTAGTCTGTTTGTTTTGCTATAAAGGAATGCCTAAGGCTGGGAAATTTATGAAGTGAGGCTTATTTGGCTCAACGTTCTGCAGGCTGTACAGGAAGTGTGGTGCTAGCACCTGCTTCTGATGATGGCCTCAGGAAGCTTACAATCATGGTAGAAAGTGAAGGTGGAGAAGGTGTGTCACGTGGCGAGGAAAGAAGGGAGGGGAGGAGGTGCTAAGCTGTTTTTAACAATCAGGTCTCATAGTAACTAACCGAGTGGGAACTAGAAGAGTGCCCACAGGAGGGCACCAAACCATTCATGAGGGATCCACCTTCATGAGCCAAACACCTCCCAGAGGCCCACCTTGAACACTGGGAGTCACATCTCAACATGAGATTTGGAGGGGACTAATACCTAATCTATATCAAGAGTAAATGGAAATAGAAAGAAATGGATGAGTGTATTATTTAAAGTTACAATATTATCAAGAGAAATGCTAGAAATAATCTAATTCTCAAACATTTTAAAGAACAGAGGCGGGAAAGGTTCGATTTTCAGGGAAGCAAATCTTCTATATGCTTGACGCGATGTGGATAAATAGGTCAATAGAGATAAAGCATTTCATTTAGAACTGTGGGTTAGGCCTCAGGACAATTACTAACAGAAAGACTAAAAAATCTCTGTATTGTGGTTCTGGGCTGGGGCGGCATCTGGTGAGAGACTGCTCTTTTGTCTTATAAACCCTTTGTAATACTGTATTTGATTTGTTACTATGAATGTCTATTACTTAATTTAAAAAATGACGCAAGATCCATTTTCTGTATTTCTAGCATAGAGATAGCTGCTGTCTTTTCATAAAGAACATTTTAAAGAGAAATCCCTACAGAAATAATAAATAACATGCTTGTCATTCCTGACTCCCAGGGACATGGTTGCTTTAAAACATAGGTTTTATTCATTTGGGTGTGGCAAGGCCAACAGATAAGGAGGGAACTGCTGTTGAACAGATAGTCTGTTATGCACAGATCTGGAGAGGAGACGCATGCCTTACCATGAGGGCTACGCTGTGCCATGGGGGACCACATGGGGAAGCTCCAGGGTTGTTTAGAAGTGTGGGGGGAACTGTGGCAAGAGCCTTTAATGTGGTTTTTGTGAGAAGGAACCAGCAAGGCAGTATCAGTAGACTTAGAATGGACTACTTTGAATACTTTTAGTGGGCTCTGGACACAGGGGTGTCATGAGTTGCCTGGTGCCTGGCCCTAGGGTGATTAGGGCAGGTGGCCATGGCCCAGAGGGTGAGAGCCCAATGGAGGAGGTGATTGGGAGGGCTCCCGAGTGGTTGGTTTGCATAGGAAAGCTATGCTTGCTGATGTCATTTACCATCTCTAGGGATTGGCCAGCCTGGGAGGGGCAGTCCCTCCAGGCCCAGCAAGGCCCCGAGATTTCTACACCTTTTGAAATAGTTTAGTCAAAAAGCAACCAGGGTCTATTTCTTGCAACGGCAAAAACAATATTAAAAAGAAAGCACTGCTTGCTAGATATCGCCACCCTAGGTAGTGGTCACAAAGACCTTTAGCCCCTGAACCCTCATGTATAGGTGTTAACAGAATTCTGTTTCTACCTCTGCTGTCCTTTCAGCCTTTCCCATTGTCCCCTTATCTGCCTCTGAACCAGAACAACATGCACAGCCCATCCAGTGGGCAGAGCATCCTCAAGGTAAGTAGCTCTCCTGGATCTAAGTCCTTGCACAGCGAGCAACCTTCTGGCTTGCACTTGGCCACTGCAGAAAAGGGGTATATGCCAATCCTTTCCATGGGAGCATGGGACATCTCAGAGCTCATTAACAATTGATGCTTTGGTTACATATCAACTTTGTGTTTTTCATTATCACAAGCTAATTCCCACGCTAACATTTTGGACTTCTAAGCAACTGGCCGGGTTAAGCTTAGCATCCTGGCTGATACTTGGTTGCTGTCACTTTAATGTTAATAATAGTTTCAATCAACCAGCTGGAAATATGGTAATTAGATAAAACCTGGAAACAGGAAAAGAGAGTAAAGGTGTCAACCTGGGACAGAGAAGCAGAGTGGCAGCCTTCTCTGTAAACCTACCTAGCTTGACTGAATTTTTACAACACAAACAAATACAAGAGCACTCTGCTATTAAAAAAAAAAAATCTGGGGCCCATCAGCGCTCTTCTCATTTTCCAGTGAATGGTTGGCAGAAATTTTCCAAACTGTTTACTTGACAATTTGTTTAAAAGTATAGTTTTGCAGCTGGGTGATTTGTTTGCTCTTTTTCCCTCCAAGAATCAAGTGTTACAATCAGGGCTTGCTTATGTTGATGGAAGCCGTGCGGGCGGTTTAGATTTTGATGCATGTCCCCACCCTGCTGGCAGGCAGCTGGCTTTGGAGGCCTGCCCTGGATCCCTCTCACTGACTGCATCTCCCCTTCCCTGGTCCAGGCTCCAGTTTACATGGCTCTGCCATTGAGAAGTGGAATGGCAAAGCATATGTAGCAGTGCTGCTCAGCCAGGTACAGGCAAGAGTTGTGTTGCTGCTCATCTGGGGTTGCTGGCTGCCTAGAAAAATGAAATAAAGTGAGTTTGTAACAAGTAAAGTCCTGTGAATTGTGGCCTTTTTCAATCATAAACAGTTTATCCACTGAAAAGATCATGTGGCCCAAAGAATCAGAGTGCCTTTGGAAGAGCAATCCATGTGGTTTTATATTAAAGAGGGAGAGGGAGGTAAGGAGGTGGCGGGTGGGGGGAAAGAGAGAGAGAGAGAGCCAGGTTTCTCCACAGAAGCAATAGGATATACAGATATAGGTGGATGAGGAGATCTGCTGTGAAAATTGTCTCACTAAATTATGGATGCTGAGAAATTCCAGGCCACGCCATCTGCAAGCTGGAAGCAGGTCCAGGCCCAGTCCAAAGGCCTAAAAACCAGGGAGGAAGGGGACTGGTGTAAGTCCCAGAATCCAAAGGCCTGAGAACCAGGAACTCTGATGTCTGAGGGCAGGAGAAGGTGGATGTCCCAGCCCCAGAAGAGAGAGAGAATTCACCTTTCCTTTGTTCTCTCTGGGCCCCCAACAGGTTGACCAGTGCCACCTACATTGGTGAGGGTAGACCTTCTTACTCAGTCCACTGATTCAAATGCTTATCTCTTCCAGAAACGCTCTTACAGACACACTCACAAATGTTTTACGAGCCATCTGGGCATCCTCACCCCAGTCACGTTGACATCTAAAATTAACCATCTCAGAAAGCCAAAAGGTGGCTGTGGACGCGGGGGCAGCATCAACCGGCTCCCCACCCCCTGACCAGGAGAAGGTGCCCAGGATAAGCACTCCACCCTCCCATTCAGTCTCTGGCCCCAGGTGGAACCAATGTGGACTCACCCTGCCTGGTGCGGAACACTCCCTCCCTGTCATGTGCAGTCCGCAGCTGGAAGCCTGGGGGGCCCACGCGCTTCCGAAGCCGGGTGGCCCCAGGCTGGCTTGTCAGCGGGAGCTGCCTAGTGGGGATATGGCGGTGGCAGAAGTGAGGGGGCTGAAGGATGGGGCGGACTTTAGCAGGAGGATAGAGGGGAATGTCCCTGTTTCATAAAGCTGAAGTGTGTCCAAGCAATGTCCCGGCATCTCTGTGAAAGATTGGCTACCTGGTGTGACTGAGAGACCGGAGGTTTGGCCCTGGAAGTGTGGTGGTCTTTTTCTTTTTAACCTTTTTCTACTGTGGGGAGGTCGCCTAAGATTACTGAATTTGCTAGCCCCACGGGAAGTAGGCATTTGAGTCTAACAGCGCCATCCCGCACTCCACAAAACCCTGTAGAGCAATGTTTGCTCCATGACGCGCGAAGGTGAAAAGCCACTCAGGAATCCAGAGAGATTTGGCACTAAAATATATGTTTTTCGTATCCAGGGCAGGTTGGGCTTCCCTTCATCACACACCAACAGATGCGCACCGAGCCCCGCGCGGCGCATTCCTGAGGGCGGATTCCCCAGGGCAGGGCGAGAAAGGCCCTCGGGTCCCTGCCTGTGTGCTCATCTCTCCATCCTGAGTGGCGGATGAGCGGGTGTGCGCAGGCCCAGCTTGGGAGAGGCAGGCGGGCCAGGAGCTGCCCGCCAAGGGAAAGCCCCAGAGGCGGAGGGGAAGGTGAAAACCCGGGGCGGTGGTGCGGCGCGCTCCTGGAGGGCTGCATGGAGAAGGGGAGGGCGGGCGCGGCCGGGTGGTCCAGTGCGCTCCGGCGCGGCCCCGACACCCGTGGGCACCGCCATGTCCTTCGCTCAGCTCCGCCGCGGCCACCTGCTGGGTCTGCGCCGGTGCAGTGGCCCGGTGAGCACGTTTCTGCCCTTGCGCGCCCTGCGCTTCCAGCCCAGCCCGCACTTCCCCTGCTGGCATCACCCGCCGCCCGCGCGGCTCGGGGCGCGCCCTCTGCTGGACCGGCCACTGCCGGCGAGCGGCTGCCTCCAGGCTCCACAACCAGGACGGGGAGCAAGCGCCCTGCTGACTGCACTCCCACGTGGTATCGCCTTCTGCCATCACAGAAAGCAGCAGTTCAGCCTTTGCCTGCACACCTGCGTGATGGGGAGCTCTCAAGTAGTCCACTGCATTGCTGTCAACGCTGACCATTAGAAACAGCTTCCTTATGTTGAGCCCTTTGTCGCTCACTCCATTTGTCCTACCTCTGCCCTCCAGGTCTCCCCTGCAAAGAGCTTAGCTTCTCATGACAACACTTTAAGCATTTCAACACAGCATTAGCACCACCTAACCCCAGTTCTTCTGCTCTGCCCAAACCTCCCCGGACCCTCCAATTGTCATGGTGTGATATAGCGTCACCATTCAGATGACTTACGTTAGGACACAAACCATCTACAGAGCCTCTTCTCCACTATGGTGCCCAGGAGTCCAGGAGTACACCTGTGCCTGCAGGTAGGGTCTGTCCACTGCACAAGATGAGATGTCACCTGTGGGAGTCTAACCGCTGGCCTTCGGACACACAGGCAGAGGTTATAGCAGTCGATGTGCCAGAATCTTCACACTTCTCATGCACTCTGAGTTTAGGTTCAATTTTTATTCATTTTCATATGTTCTACTAAGTAATCCCATCCCTGAATCCAGCCAGCAAACATTTAATTCCTAACGAGTGCCAGACAGCTGCTATTACTGCTGTTCAATCTAAGGGTATATCTTACAGTTTCTGCACTAAAGTTCATCCTGGCTTACCACATCCATAATTCTCATTTATGTTAATCTTTTGGGATGATGGTGTTTTTAAATATCCAATATATCCGTAATGGCTTCCAGATCCATCTAATTAGTGAGTTTGACAGGAAGCCTTTGTATGTCCTAGTGCTTCTAAAATACCAAAATCCAGCTTCATATTCAAGTGAAGAGGCTGTATAGCCCCTTTCCCCTTTGTGAAAGATTGCTTGACAAACTACCAAGGCTTTTATGAGGAACCCATGAAGATCTTAACCTATGGTCTTTACATTGATCAAAAAGCTTCCGCATGTCACCTTGTCACATGCCTTACAGAAATCCAGAGACACTCAGTCCACCACATTTCCCTGATATGCAGCCCAGTAATTGTACTAGCGTCCTGCTGTCATGCTGGGCGGTTTTGACAGACCACCTGTCATTACCTCTCCTGGTCTCTAAGCCTGTTGTTTTGCTGCGCAGGCTGGACACTGGGGTCCCATAACTGTACACAGAGGCACACTCAATTCTCAAATGACCACTCTATGCACTCCTGACTCAGAAAGGAGCCTGGGACTCAAGCTTTGTCTCTGATGGTCCCCTAAGGAGGTAGGTGCTTTGTTCCTCTCTTGTGCTTAGCCATGCCTTGTCCCAGCAAAAATGTCTCAAGTCATGGGGTTTCCCTGTGTCCCTGCAGAGGGTATTTTAGTCTAAGAATACATGGTATTCTTAACAAGGGCTTCCTGATATTAATCATAAATAGTCCTGCACTGATTTCACACTATTATTCTTTCTTACAACTTTTGTTTTTAATACAGCTGAACACCCACCTCCTCAGACTGTGCCGAATATGTATGTGATGTGTAATGTAGGACAAGGATCCTATAGGAGATAATGACTGTTTTAAATATATTTTATAAGACATATTATTTACTACTATATATTTTTAAGGAGAGAGAAGATATAGCATTTTCATTGCACTGGAAACCATACTGCAGTGATGGCTGAGGCCTAGATGTGTCCTTGAGGTGGAGGACTGTTGGGTAGCAAGAGGCTAGGTGTAGGGAGTCCGCTCTGTCCTGCTTTCTGGCCTCAGCTTCCTAGTTTAGTGAATGGCTGGTACGGGATGATCCCAAACACCACTCCCAACTCTTCTACAACTTCTGCAGGTCATCACTCACAATATAGACCTATTGTCTCTGAGATTTGCAATTGACTTTTGTCAAGAGTACTACTGCTACTGATGAGAATAGTAATTGACACTCACTGAATATGCATCTGTGACTTTGGCTTCAGCAATTTGCTGATTTCTTATAACACATCTCTGAGATAGACGTACTACTCTATTTACAGATGAGAAAGACCGAGGTCTGGCATGCTCAAGATACTCACTCAAATGAACATGCTGTTATGCAGCAGCCAGCAAGCCAGGTCTGTCTGGATCTTTTACATCGTCTAGCCAGAGGCTGCACTGTGGAGATTCTACCTGAGGAGACATATGGAATCTAGAACTCTGCAACCCAGTGTCCAATATGGCAGCCAGGCCAGACATGGTGGCTCAAGTCTATAATCCTAACACTTTGGGAGGCCGAGGCTGGTGGATTATCTGAGGTCAAGCGTTCGAGACCAGCCTGACCAACATGGTGAAATCCCGCTACTACTAAAAATACAAAAATTAGCTGAGCGTGATGGTGCATCCCTGTAATCCCAGCTACTCAGGAGGCTGAGGCAGGAGAATCGCTTGAACCTGGAGGTGGAGCTCTGAGCCACCTCCCCCAATCTGGGAGCCAAGTCCTTGGCCTCCATGGTTGACCCCCTTCTTGACCTTCTCCTTCACTAGGCAGCCAGTGGCTGCTTCATTACAGCTCCACACTTCAACAACTCCCAAAGAACCCAAATGTCATTAAGCAATTTTATAGCAGTCTGGGGCTGACTGACAGTTCAGAAGGGGCTGCAGAGTTATTTCCCATCCAACAATTAGAAAACAGTCAAGGCATTGGTCGGGAGTGAGGGTGCTTAGCACAGGGCTGAGGGCACAGGTATAATGTCTACGGCCCAGCACAGAGTCCTGCCAAAACCTTCCAACAATCCCAGTGCTGTGTCTGGAGAAAATGACAAATGTTCCAGAAGTGGGAGGGCACATGTCTCTCCTGGAGACTCTGCTTGAAGCTGCATTTACACGAGGGCACACTTTGGGTTACTGTGGAAAACTAGATGACTAGAACCCTAGTAAAAGCCGCCTACTGTGTGGAAACTGCATGCAGAGAGTTCTGGCATGGGAGGGTGGTTTCATGATTGAAACAATAATAATGCTGGCATGTGTGTCACTACAAGGAAAGAAAGGTGATTTGTGGAAATAACTACTCATACAGAAAGAACAAGTTCACCCTCGTGCCTAAGACAACTCAGCTTGATTAGGGAGAAGTAAGGAAGACAGGGTAGAGAATGATTTTCCTCACCTACCAATGGCAGGAGCAGCTCCAGGACCAAGTGAGGGAGGTCACTGAAGGAAGTGCTCCTGCTCAGGGTGGTAGGGGTGCAAGGTCAGCTCCTGAGAATGTGTGCCTCTTAAATGTTGGAGGTGATGTCTGCCTGACTGTACCCTAGTCCCAGCCCTAAGCAGGGATTTGTTAAGGATCTACTTACTTTAGCTTATTTATTCCATATAAAAGCTTCATGGTGCAGAATTACTATTCCCATTTTATAGACAGAAGAAACGGAGGCTCGGGTTCAAAGTCACGCAGTGAATAAACTCAGACACATAGCCTCACAATCTCATAGTCTGCTTAAAACCATTTCAGATTTTTTCCCAACATTAAAACAACTCTGGAGGGAAGACAGATTGATCTGGTCAGAGTCATGTCCCAGCCACTTGCTGTTTGACTTGAGGCCAATCACTTAATTTCTCTAGAACTCAAGTTTCTTGGTTTTAAGTGGGGAGTAATACTAGGACATGTATAGATCTGTTATGAGGCTGAAATGAGAACATGCACATAAAGGACTCAGCAAAGTGCCTGGCACAGGATACAGGCAACACTAATAGCCAATTAACAGCAAGAACCAAGAGTCACTCATTCAACAAAATGTTTCCATGCCCAGATGCGTCCAGCCAATGGCTACCTTCAAAAGGCTCATAATCTGGAGGCAGAACAGGAAAAAAAAAAAAAAAAAAAAAAAAAGCACGAGGAGTGAATAGCATGAAATGAGGCTTGTGGGAGCCAGAAGAGGAAGTTTCCAAAAGTTGGGAGGAGACATAGAAGCTACACAGAGGAGGTGACTTTAGAGACAAGTCTCGAAGGGTCACTCTGAGGCTTGCAGGCAGGAAGAGCACCCCAGGGAGCTGCATTTCAGGACCCCTCAGGAAACCCGAGCCAGCCTCAGGATGCCTGGAATGGAAGGAGGGAAACAGAGATAGGAGAGTTGGGTTCTAGAAAGTGTAGAGGTTCCAAACACAAATGTGTTTTGCCATGAGGACTTGCCCAGCCCAGAGATGTGGTCCTTTTGCACTCTGATTTAGAGAGTGCCTGTAGTCCCAGCTACTTAGGAGGCTGAGGCAGGAGAATCGCTTGAACCCGGGAGGTTGAGGTTGCAGTGAGCCAAGATCGCACCACTGCACTCTAGACTAGAGACAGAGCGAGACTCCATCTCAAAAAAAAAAAAAAAAAAGAAGAAAAAGAGAAAAAAGAGAGTGCAATTCCTACATTCTAGTGAATGAATGGTTTTGCTCAATCCTGACACCATAAAATCAGGGAATGATGAGAGTCCAGGTGTAACCCAGAACCACCTTTCACTCGTTTCAGGACATAATCATTCTTCTCTCTTCTTTTTCTTACAAGCATGGGGCTCCTGTACTCCACCATTGGCTTCTATGTTTCTAAACATGTTGCCCTTTGTTGGTGCTGGAGTCCAGCACGAATCCCTTCTGGACATCCTGGTCTGCACCCGTACCTAGCCGAGAAGGGGCTCCCTGGCAGCTGTGGGCTGACAGAGGCACAGGTGGCCTTTAGGGAGGGCAGCAGTTTAAGAAGAAAGAACTGCAGAGACCCCTGGGGCTCCCTCAGTCAGGAGCCTCACTGGTCAGACCCTTGGATCTCTTTATGTCTGGTGGCCATGCTGAAGCAGGAAGGCGACTTCTCCCTCTTGGGAGTGAAAGAGCCGTGTGATTACCAGCAAGATCATTGCTCTTATCTCCATTTCTCAGGTAAAGAGATATCACCTAGCTCACAGGTGGCAGAGTAGGGTTCACATTCAATTTTTGCTGCCTTGAAAGTTACAGCAATACCAAGCACTGCCTGCAGTCCCTCAGCCACGAACAACCAGCACTACTAATTTCCCCAGCTTCCCGCTCTTACTTTGAATCACTCTTTTCCTCTTCAGTGCTATAATGACACCAAGGAATGGAGGACACTTGTGTAGGTCTTCCCCATCCCATCCACTTCCTCCCGAACACTTTCCTCTAGTGTTGAGACATGGCTGGTCTTAAAACTACTCTTTAGGAAAAACAAACAAAAGCAACTACTCTTGGCTAGTCCCTAGGCACTGAGTCTTTCCCACCATCCCTGACTCCTCCCACAAGCCTTGGTCCCTCCCACTAACCCGACTCCTCCCACTATCCTCGGCCCTTCCTACCACCCCGGCCCTTCCCACCATCCTCGGCCCTTCCTACCTGCCCTGTCTCCTCCACCAGCCTCAGCCCCTCCTACCACCTCTGACTGCCCACCATCCTTGCCCCTCCCACCAGCCCCAGCCCCTCCCACCACCCCTAGCTCCTCCCATGACCCCTGGCTCCTCCCAGGATCCTCTGCCCCTTCCACCAGCCCTGGACCCTCCCACCATCCACAGCCCGCCCCACCAGGCCTGATCCCTATGTGCCAGCGCAACTCACTTTGCTGCTGGTGAGCACAGGCCCCTTCAGGACCTCGACCTGGTCTTTGGAACCATGGCCCTTACAAGGTGGAGGAAGAGATCTCCCCTTCCTCTACTGTCCCCCACCTTCTGACCGCCACCTCGAAAGGAAGTAGAGGTCTAGCTGCCCAAAGGTTTGGGAGACTGGGAGGCGGTGAAATGCCTGCAGCATGCAGTCAGGAAGTAAGCTTAAATCTATACAATCTACCGTTTCAAAGAAGTCAGCTACGCTACGCCTCTGGGAATTTCAAATTGAACACATTTCTAAGTGGGCCGAGGAGCTCTCCCCTCCTTCTCCCCTGCTCTCAAACACCTCCATGCTCATCTTTGGCCTCCCCACACCCAGGTTTCTTTTTATTTCTCAGTGTGTTTGAGTTATACCTTCGGTTTTCTCTTTCCAAACATCACCTCAGAAGCCTCATCTTTCACATTTCAAGGTGTTTTGCTAAATGACATCTACTCTGTAGCGAGATTGCTCCACCAAGTCAGTTGCAGAGGTCAACAGAACACATTTGGGGAGCTGCTCCGCTGCACACTCACAGACACACAACAGTGCTTTACTTCGGGCTGTATTTGACTAGGCCCGGGGTGAGAATATCATCCAAGACCCATCATACATCCCACCGGTGCCCTCATCCCTAATTCTGACACAAGACACACTGCTGGCCCAGTCCTGGTGCACCCTGATGTGGCCGCAAGGAAAAGCGAGCTGCTTCTCTATTTTCTGAAGCTTTTGGCTGTTTTGTACCGAGACCTATGGTTACTTTACTTTTGGTTATCATCTTTGGAGGCCCTCGGGCTCCATTTTTTTTAAATGAGGCAGCTGTGAGCATGGTAATTGCAGTGATGTGCCCCAGCAACTTCCAGATTTTCTCTTTAAAATATTTTTTTAGTTATAACTCGAGTTTATCATTTCATCATCAAATCACCGAGTAGAAAATGTTACATTTGGGTGTCATCGTGGATAATCACTCTGAAGAAAGAGTTTTATTCCAGTAAAGACTGTGTTTAATAAAACCTCTGGTGAACTTCAGCCTTGCCAGGCTGATCAGCATCGGGTGACCCTGGCTGGGAGGCGCTAGCTGCTGGCTTTCTCCGTCTCTTTCTCCATGCCCTGAGCCAAGCACCCTGTGTTGCTCTGTGGCAAAGAAAAAGTGTTTCCATTTTCAATATGTGGCTTCACTGCATGCTGCAGTGGAAGCTGCTGTGCCTAGCCCTACTCAAGGGGGCAGGGGCTTCTTGAGGCTGTGAGGAATATTGCTTTTCTCCTTGCACTTTTGAAGGGACGTAGACCTGTGGGTCCCTCTCCTCCATCTTCTGCTATTGTATTATTATTGTCTTATATTGTATTATACTCTCTTCTGCCCCAGAGCACATTGCCCATGCTAGACATCTGTTTTCTTGCCCAAAGTCCTGTTTCAGTTCATGGAGAAATTGATCACATGCACTTTTTTTGCACCCAGAATGTGAAAGTCAGAGATCTGGAGTACAACTGCAGCCCATTTGGCTGCAGAAAGCAAAATGGATCTCTGTATTTTCTACCTGATGCATCTTCATCAACATCATCCATTCTCTGATATGCACAGCACTCTACCGGTTGCCAATTTTTGCATCCGTTATTCTTATTTGATATTCATGTATCTGGTTAGAAAGTAAAAGCAGATGCAATTTCCCCCCACGTTATAGAGGGGGAAATTAAGGCGAAGGCAGGCACAATACTTTTGTCAGACAAATAAAGTGGTAGGTTTTCTGATATCTGGCCTAAACTATTTCAGATACACCAGGGTGTACTAAAGATAATATACTTGTCTGTTAGTCTATTACGTGCTAAGATATCACTATTTAGGTTTAAATATATTGTATGGAGATAATGGGGAGAAATTGGCCTCTGCAACTTTGATGATGCCAATATAGCTTCAAACAGCTCTCTGGGTATGTGAGAGCTGGCAAATGAAACTGACTGGTAGTAAGAATGACATAAAATGTCAACCATGCAACTTGATAAATGGCGCTTACAGAAAACCCATGGTACCATCTTACTGGTGAAATACTGGATGCTTTCCCTCTAAGATCAGGAACAATACTGGGATGTCTGTACTTGTCACTTCTATTTGACATTGTACTGGAGATTCTAGCAGGGTGGCAATTAGGCAAGAAAAAGAAAAAAAGGGGAGCCAGATGGGAAGGGAGAATTCAAACTACATTTGCAGATGCCATGATCTTGTGTTTAAAAACTCCAAAGGAGTCCAGTGAGAAAGCATTAAAACTATTATAAATGAGTTCAGAAAGGTTTCTGGATACAAAATCAGTGTATGCACATTTATGATAGTAGCCTTTCCTTATCCACAGTTTTGCTTTCTGTGGTTTCAGTTATCCAAGGTCAACTACAGTCAGAAAATAAGTGAGTACAATCCAACAAGATATTTTGAGAGACAGAGAGACTACATTCACATAACTTTTATTACTGTATATTGTTATAATTGTTCTATTTTATTATGTTAATTATGCTAATATCTTACTGTGCCTAATTTATAAATCAAAATTATAGGTATGTGTGGATAGGAAAAAACATAGGCTTCAGTACTATCTGTGGTTTCAGACATGCAATGGGGGTCTTGGAAAGCATCCCCCGCAGACAAAGGGGTCTATTGTGTATTTCTGTATACTAACGATGAACAACCTGAAAGTGAAACTAAACAATTCCATTTGTAATATCATGAAAAAGAATAGCATACTTAGGAATAAATTTAACAAAGGAAATACCAGATTTTTACACCAAAAACTGCAAGATATCATTGAAATACATTTAATAAAACCTAAGTAAGGGCCGGGCATGGTGGTTCATACCAGTAATTCCAGTACTTTGGGAGGCCAAGGCAGGTAGACCACCTGAGGTCAGGAGTTTGAGACCAGCCTCTTCAACACAGCAAAACCCCGTGTCTACTAAAAATACCAGCTGGGCGTGGTAACTTGTGCCTGTAATCCCAGCTACTTGGGAGGCTGAGGCAGGAGAATCACTTGAACCCGGGAGGTGGAGGTTGCAGTGAGCTGAGAGCACAATACTGCACTCCAGCCTCGGTGCTAGAGCAAGACTCCTTTTCAAAAATAAAAAATAAAAGACTGAATAGGTGGAAGCACATCCCACATTCATGGATAAAATGAGTTAACATTGTTAAAACGATAATACTTTCCACATTAATCTACAGCTCAAATGCAGCTCCTATCAAATTCCCAACCTCCTCTTTTGCAGAAATAGACACACTGGTTCTCACATTTACATAGAATTGCAAGGAGATCCTAAATAGTTAAAACAGTCTTGCAAAAGAACAAAATGTGGAGGACTCACACTTCTTAATTTAAAACTTACTACAAAGCTATGACAATCGCAACAGTGTGATACTTGGGTAAGTACAGTCAAAGAGATCAATGGACTACAACTGAGAATCCATACATAAACCCTCACATTTCTGACCAACTGATTTTTGATGAGAGTGTCAAGATCATTAAATGAGAACCGCATAATCCTCTCAACAAATGGTGCTGAGACAACTGGATATTCATGTGCAAAAGAATGAAGTTGGACCTCTATCTCACACACAATATAAAAAATTAGCTCCAAGTGGATCAAAGACTTAAATGTAAGAACTAAGACTATAAAATTCTCATAGGAAAAAAATAGAGTATGTCTTCATGACTTTGCATTTTAAGATATGACACCAAACACACACACACACACACACACAGACAAGTTGAACTTCATAAAAATTAAAAACGTGCATCACAAGACGTTATCAAGCAAATGAAAATATAGCTCACATGGGAGAAAATATTTGTGTATAATATATTTGATAAGAGTCTAGTATCCAGACAATAACCTGATTTAAAAAATAGATGAAGGATTTAAATAACCATCACTCCAAATATAAATAATGGTCAATGAGCACATGAGAAGATCCTCAACTTCATTAGGTAAGTGCAAATCAAAACCACTTTATGCCTACAAGGACAACTATAATAAGAAGGAGAGATAAGAACAAGTGTTGGCAAGGATGTGGAGAAACTGAAATCCTCATGCACTGTTGGTGAGAATGTAAAATGGTGCCGCTGTTTTGGAAAACAATTTGGCAACTTCTCATTAGGTTAAAGTAGGATTACCATATGATCCAGCAATTCCACTGGATGTGTAACCAAGATAACTTAAAAATATGTCCACATAAAAACTTGTACAAGAATGTTTATAGCAGAATTGTTCAAAATACCCAAAAATTTAAACAACCTAAGTGTTCCATCAACTGATACATGGATAAACAAAATGTGATATACTCATACTATTGAATATTACTTGGCAATGAAAAAGAATGAAGTACTGATATGTGATAGAGCACAGATGAATCTTAAAAACATGTGAAAGAAGTGACAAAGCCAGACACAAAAGGCCATATATATATGGTCCATTTTACTTGAGACGTCCAGAATAGAGAAATCCATAGTGTTAGAAAATAGATTACTAGTTGCAAGGGGTGGTGGTGTTTGGGGTGGGAATTTGCAAGTGACTGTTAATGCATAAAGTTTCTTTTTGTGCAGGGGGGAGATGAAAATATTTTGGAATGTTATTCCAGCGATGTCATTAAAAATAAAGTATTTGTCAGTGTCACTAAACTCTACCCTGTGTAAAGGCTGAAATTTCTGCTCCCTTTCCTAAGGGGATTTGGTTCTGATTGCCTGAGGGAAGGGAAGAAATCAGATTTCAATGTGATGACTGGATGCCATATGTATGTCTGGTGAGCTCATCGTGTGGGCGAGCAGGGCTCCTGTTTATACAACGTTAGAGTCTACTTAGACTCTACCACCATAGCAATGTGGATGTCGTTACCATTAGGATCACACAGTTGTCCCTGGGTGGAGCTTCTCTTGTGGATGGCATGCTTCCCTTCTGTCACCACAAGTGAGATATGGAGCCCTAGGCCCTAAATAGGTTACCTTGATGCTGGTAACCATAATATTTTCAAGAGGAGGCTCCGTGGTCATGCTAGCTTTTCTGTTTCCCTCAGATGACAGAGAATAAATTGTTCAGATTCAGAGGCTATACTTTTTCATGAGTGGATATAGACTATCCTAGAAGCTCAGCCCCTGAGCCTTATCCAACAGAAGCACTGCGGGGCTTCCAAGCAGAGAAAAGCAGGGCCAGTCTTGCTGAATCAAGAGCAGGGGTCACAGGGCTGCATGCCTACCTTCTAGCATAGCCGATTATGTGCCCAGACCTCAGTTTGCCTCTGCCCTCACCATTGTGGCACCTTTGCACAAAGCATGGTTTAAATCCACGTTATTAAGACTGCTTTCAGTTACTAGACTAATTTCCATCAGATAACATACTGCAAGGCAGATACTCAAGGAAAAATCCTGTCTCCTCCCAACCCTGGTGCCTTTATGGATTATGAGGTGCATCATACATATTAGTTAATACATAAGAAAGCATTTATTTACATATAACAGGGAATTTTTAGACTTCATTTTTTGAGAGCAGTTTTAGGTTCACAGCAAAATTGAAAGGTACAGAGATTTCCTCATATATCCTCTGCTTCACAAGTGCACAGCCCCCCATTATCAACATGCCCCACCACAGTGATGCATTTGTTACCACTGATGAGCCTACATTACATGCCATTATCACCAGAGTCCACAGTTTACATTAGGGTTCACTTTTGCTCTAATACATTCCAGGACGGAGCCCACTAGCTTGAGGCTCTCTTCTTCTTTGTAGAAAGCTGCCACAGCCCCTTTCCCATGATAACCTATCAGTCCATTAATCCACTAACCTATGAAAAGATTAATCCAATCATGGGGGTGCCCTCATGACCCTGTCACCGCTTGAAGGTCCTGCCTTTCAATACTGCCACATCAGGGATAAAGTTTCAACATGCGTTTTGGAGGGGACAGACATTCAAACCCTAACAGTCTTGTTATCTACCTATCTTTTACTGTATCAATCACATTGTTTTTACTGTTATAACTTTATAATGACTCTTATCTGCTTTCCTTGTCCTTTTCAGACTTCTTTAAGCTAGTCATTTAATTTTACTGCTCTTATTCACTGTTTTACTTACTCCAGGAAAGCAGACAGGTAGTGAGAGAAGAGTTCATAGATAGTTGGAAGCGAACCCATGAAGTGCCAGAGAAGTGGTATTCATGGACAGTGATGGTGTTGCTAAGCCTTCAGAGTTCTTCAGGTCTATTTCTCAAGCTGTTGTTCCAGGCAAAATGGGTCTTCTAGGTCCAGTTGGTAGAAGACCCTACAATTTTCTGCAGCAGTCTGAATGTGGGAAGAAGTTTCCACTTCTTTACATCCAGGTCATACCTTTCCCTGGTGTAGCCCCAAAGTCTTGTACTTCTTCCAGTTTACTACTACTACTAACTACCATTTAATAACATTAAATTATTGCCTAACTTAATCCTCTCAATAACCCTGTAATTTACACATAATCCATTCCATGGATGAGGAACCTCTGGTTTGAAGAACTTAAATGACTTTCCCAAGATCGGGTTACTTGGTGGTGTAGCTGAACATCAGTCCCAGGCTGGTCTGGCTGCTCAGGCTTGCCCACCCTCTTACTTTCTCTCCTAGCTAAGGAAGAGTCTCAGAGAACTGGGTCCATTGTCTTGGGTATCCAGTCTGAAGAAAGAGGACTTACCTGAGGGCTTTGATTCATGGGGCAAAAAAGTGATTCCAGGGACTTTCTAGCAGAGATTTTTGTTGGGATAGGAGGTAGAGGGTGAGAACAGTGGGTAGCAGGGCACACAGTGGGCAACAGTGGTGGTGAAAGGAAAGAGGTTGGTGAGAGGTCAAGGTAGGTGTTCCCTGTTGCTTTCCTACTGTAGTGGGTTGAGTAATGCCCCCAAAACTCATGTCTACTTGGAACTTCAGAATGTACTTGGAAATAGGGTCTTTCCAGTGTAATCAGTAAGGTTAAAGTGAGGTCATACTGTATTAGGTGTCCTAATCCTGGTAAATTCAATGACTTGTGTCCTTATAAGAAAAAGAGGCCAGATGCAGTGGCTCACACCTCCCAACACTTTGGGAAACCAAAGCGGGAACATTGCTTGAGCTCAGGAGTTTGAGACCAGCCTGGGCAACATAGGGAGACTCTGCCACTGTAAAAAATATAAAATTACCATGGCATCATTGTGCAAGCCTGTGGCCCCAACCACTCGGAAGGCTGAGGTGGGAGGATTGCTTGAGCCCTGCAGGTGGAGGCTGCACAGTGAGCTGTGATCCTACCACTGTACCCCAGCTTGGGTGACAGAGTGAGGCCCCATAAGGAGAGAGAGAGATAGATAGATAGAGAGAAGGGGGGGGAAGGGAAAAGCAAAGAAAGAGAACAGAGACAGACACAGGAGAAGAGGCTATGTGAGACGGAGGTGGGGATTCTGTTCCCACATGGCTGAGAAGACCGAGATTTGCCACAGCCACCAGCAGCTGGGTGAAGAAAGGAAGGATCCTCCCTTAGAAGCACTGGAGGGAGTGTGGCTCACCTGACACCTTCATTTCTGCCTTCTGACCTCCAGAAGTGTGAGAGCATAAACTTTTCCCATTTCAAGCCACCAAGTTTGTGGTGATTGGTTAGAATAGCCATGAGAACCTAAGAAACCTGCTGAAGAGCCATGAGGGATGTCCCCGTTGAAATCATTGAAGTGACACCTGCAGATATCACTCATTTCCTACATTTCCTATTCTTTTGATTGCCTGCCTTATAGAATAATCTCTGCTTCTCAACATGTGAAATATAAATGAAACAAAACCTGCAGCTGGAGTCGCTTTCCAGTATGTTTGGTGTAGGCTGTGATAAGCTTCTCTAAATGAGCAGTGCTTGGCATGTAGTAGACCAGCATATGTAAATTCATTAAATAAATGAATGAATTTATTTTGGGAAATTAGATCAAGGAGAGAATCTGGGACCAGACTGAGGGAGGCCTTCAGAGTCAGCTAAGAGGAGATGACTATGCCTATCTGTGGAAATAAGTCTTCATATTTTTCCTTGACACCGTTGTCTTTGAAAGACAGTCTGGTTTGCCACAGAGAACACACAGGCATGACAGCCAGACAAACCTAGAGGGAGTCACCGTGGAACTTTGAGCCAGTACCCGAGCTCCACTGAGCCTCTGTTTTCTCACCTGTGAGTGAAAGGACCATGCCTTCGTGGAAGGGTTACTGAGAGAATTAGTCATCAGAGCACTTGGCATATCATATGCCAAGCTATGTGATCAGAGCTGTTATAATGCCGACCTACCCCACTCCTCTACTCCAGCAGGAGGCATGTAATGGTAGCACTCACAATGGCTCTCTGGAAATAGGAAGTTGCATGCACGTGTTTTGTGGTGTATGTGTGTGTTGGTGCAGTGTGTGTATTTTTAGATGTGAAGTGTGTTCATCAAACAGCTGTACTTAGATAAACCTGAAAAACCATGACACCCTAGGCAGTTTAGCTCTGGAAACATCAAAGTTTTCCAAGCAGTCCTCCTTTGAGAGTAAAGCATCAAAGAATTGAGTCACTTAGTCACACATTTTCAATCTCTGTAACATTTTCCTCATTCATCCCAGGACTGTCAACACAGCTGTTACTAGGCCTAGGTGTAGACAGCTTTCTAAACGGGGTGGTAAGTCCATTGGTTCTGGTTTAGTAGACAAGGTATTAGATGTTTTCCAATTTTGGCTACTGTACCCAATAAATCATCTTCTCTGGAGGAAATAAAAAGGAATAAAAAAAAAGGAGAAGGAGAAGAGAAAAGGCATCAGTCTTGACTGACAATGATCCCCGGAGCTTCTCTTGCAGGAGAGAGTTTAGGAAGAGTATGTGAATGCGACACTGTGAGTGGACACAATTAACCTGTCCTGGGATCTGTGTGTCGACTTTTCTGACACTGAACAGTGCCCCTGGATAACATGCTCCCAAGACACTTGCAAGGGAGAACTGGAAAGTCTAACTGCCGAAGGCAGCGGCTCCAGGTACCTTGAAAGCATATGTTGGCAAACAATTATTCCGCAGGCCTGGTCTCCAGCCAGTTTCTTAAGCTTCACTAGATTCTATAACCAGAACAAAGTGGTTTCAAGCTCCACTCAGCTGATGTTAAATCCAGACACATACACAAACCATTAGAAGACATTGAGTTGGTATTTTTACGGCTTTGTAAATCCATTCTTTGCTTAATGCCTTAGGCACCTCGGACAACTGTTTGGGTGGCTGGGAGTGGGGAAAGCAAGGAATCCCATAAACAAGGCAGCATCCCTATTAAAACTAGATCGTCTGACTCCAATCCCCGTGCTCTTCCTACCATGGTGCACTGCGGTGGATGTGGCAGATGTTGAAGGCCTCCCTCAATCTGGCCCCAGATTCTCTCCTTGATCTGATTTCCCATAAATCAACACTTGCCTTCCAGGTCTCCAGCCACACCGAGTTCCTTGTCTTTCATGGATGCACCATTAGTTAGTGCTAAGTCATGTTTTTGCACTTGCTGTCCCTTCTTTCTATCTGGAACATTATCTGCTTAGAATAGCTTTTGTCCCCTTGGCTGCCTGCTAAATTTCTAAATAAAGGTCTGCCACTTCTCAAAAGTTTCCTTCAGCCCACTTTGTCCTGTCTCCTGGCTCCTTGTGGCTCCCTTTCCCATAGCACTTATCCCTGCATCTGTATTTGTTTACTTGGCTGCCTCTCTCACCAACCTGATACCTTCCCCTCTGCAGCACCTGACTCTGAGCACTGCTGGGCTCTAATGGCTTTTGAGAGAGATTACTTAATGAATGCAGGAATTAATGAATGAATAAATCCAGTGAGAGTTCCAAAAACCTCAGGATTAGGTGAGCTCTTATTATTACAAGTCACCCTTGTCATTATATATTTTGCTAAGTGAGCCCTGACTGAACCAGGTCTCCTTGAACTAGACTGTACACTTATTTCTGAGAAGGCAGAAGTCCAGTTAGACTATAAACTAAGCATCAGAAATATGTAGCATTGCAGATACCAACTAGCATGGCCAATTAACTCATAGATCCAAGGAGAGAGTTTACTAATTCAGCTATTGGCTTAGGATGTGACCTTGGGCAAGTATCCTTTCCTTAATCTTTCCACTTATAACAGACAAAGACTTTGATATTTACCTCAAGGACTAATGAGGTTGAGTGTCTGAAAGGTCTAAACATCTTGGGGGAAATGCTTGCTACAGGACTTATGGCCATGTACTTGCATCTCACTTGGGGCATAGAGGATGATGAAGGTTGTCTCCATTCTTCTCTGCCAAGTAAGGCAGATAATCTGGATTCAACAGATCACTGTGAGGAGGGCCACAGTTAGATAGATAATTCTGGGTAAGGAAGAGACAGCACTGACATTTCTGTTGATGTATGTTTTCACCAGCATGAGGTACAAAGGAAAGCCACTCCAGGTTTATAGGGCTAAATTTTGAGCATCCATCCTGCAAACCATGGAAAGTTCTGTCTTCCCTCTCAGGATTCCTTCCTATGATAAATTTGAACTATGCTTTCTCAGAACCAGATGGTTGGTCCTGGTGACAATGCTACCTACTGCTCCACTGATGTGGGTGCTGAGATCCGTCAGCTTTCTCATGTGAAGGGTGGAGAGGGTGCTGTACTTCGTTATGGGTGCTCTACCCCAAAGAAGCCTGGGTCCTGGGTGCTGTGTTTTTTGTAAGAGTCACATGCAGTTCCTGTAGTGAGCCTTTCCCACAATAAAACATAATAACATTTAGATGGGAGCGTCTTTCAATTCAAAAGAAGGAAGTTACTACAAATAAATCAAGATGAGATCCTAAAAAATGTTCAAGTAACCCACAGAAAAATAAGAAGAGAAACACAGGAATAAGAAAGAGAAGAAACAATAAAAAACATCAAAATGGCAGATGTAAGCCCTAATGTGCCAAAAATGTAAATTATCTGAGTATACCAGTGATCTAAGTACACCTTAAATATAAATGATCTAAGAACACCAATTAAAAGTTAGAAATTGACAAAATGGATTTAAAAACATGGTAAAAAGTATTCTGTCTGCAAGACACATAAAATGAAATGACATACAGATTTCATAGCCAGGGAGTGATCTAGGTAGGTTGAAAGTGAAAGGATGGAAGAAGAGATACCATTATAACATAATTTTTACAAAGTAGAATTAGATACATTAATATCAGGTAAAGTAGACCTGACAAGAAAGAAAAAAGTAACTAGAGACAAAAATGAGATCACATAATGATAAAAAGACTGACCCCCTAGGAAGCCATGATGATCCTAATTATGTATCCGCCAAAAAACAAAGCTTTAAAAAACATGAATGAAAACTGATGGGACGGAAAGAAGAAACAGACAAATCCACAATTATAGTTAAAAATTTCAATACCCTCACTCTCAATAATTAGAAGAACTGAAGAACACCAACAAACAGGAACTGCCTGGCATTAAAGAGCACTCCAGTCAATGCCAACAGAATACACAGTCTTCTCAAGCATCCATAAAGCATTTACCAAGATAGAGCATATTCTGGGTCGTAAAACAAGCCTTGATATATTTAAAATAATAAGAATCATACTGAATATGGTATTTGACCATAATGTAATTAAACTAGACATCGATAATGGAACAACAGAAAAATCTCCAACGATTTGCAAATTAAACAACACAATTGTAAATAGCCCATAAGATGATGAGGAAGTCTTAAAAGGAATTAAAAATAAATAAAATGAAAATACAATACATCAAAATACATGAAGTGCAGTTAATACAGTGCTAAAGGGGAAATTTATAGCCCTAATTTATTAGTTTGGAAAATCAGAGAAATCTCAAATTAATACTTTAAGCTCCTACATCAAGAAACTGGGAGAAAAAAGAACAAAGTAAACCCAAAGCAGGCAGGTAAAAGAAAATAACAAAGAGCAGAAATTCACAAAATAGTAAACAGGAAAGCAATAGAAAAAAAATCAATGAAGCAAAAAGCTGGTTCTTCAAAAAAAAAGTTAATACAGTTAGACCTCTAGCAAGGCTGATATGGTTTGGCTGTGTCCCCACCCAAATCGTAGCTTAAATTGTAGCTCCCATAATCCCCATGTGTCATGGGAGAGACCCGGTGGGAGGCAATTGAATCATAGGGGTGGGTTTTTCCTGTGCTGAGTAAATAAGTCTCATGAGCTCTGTGATTTTATACAGTGTAGCTCCCCTGCACATGCTCTCTTGCCTGCTGCCATGTAAGATGCACCTTTGTTTCTCCTTCACCTTCTGCCATGATTGTGAGTCCTCCCCAGCCATGTGGAACTGTGAGTTCATTAAACTTCTTTTCTTTTTTCTTTTTTTTTTTTAAGTAAATTACCTAGTCTCAGGTATTTCTTCATAGCAGTATGAAAATGGACTAATACAAAGGCTGACAAAATAAAAAAATTAAAAAACAGAGAGAGAAAAAACACACATAATGTCAGGAATGAAATAGGGGATACAACTACAGCTTCTGCAGTCATTAAAAAAGATAATAAGAAAATGCTATGAACAACTTTATACTTATAAGTTCTTCAACTTAGAAAAGTAGAACTATTTCTCAAAGATCACCAACTAGAAAAATTCAATAAGGATGAAATAGACAACCTCAATTGTCCTATAACCATAAAAGGAGTGGAATTTGTCATTTAAAAGCTCCCAGAGGCTGGGTGCTGTGGCTCACACCTGTAATCCAGGCACTTTGGGAGGCGAAGGCTGGCAGATCACGAGATCAGGAGTTGGAGATCAGCATGGCCAACATGGTGAAACTCCGCCTCTACTAAAAATACAAAAATTAGCCTGATGTGGTGGCAGGCACCTGTAATCCCAGCTACTCGAGAGGCTGAGGCAGGAGAATTGCTTGACCCTGAGAGGCAGAGGTTGCAGTGAGCCAAGGTCGCATCACTGCATTCCAACATGGAGGAGAAAGACTCCGTCTCCAGGGGGGAAAAAAAATGTCCAGAACCAGATAGATTCCCAGGAGATTTATTACCCGACATTTAAAGACACATTAATATCATTTTTTCACAATTAGTTCAGAGAAGACAGCACATCCTAATTCATTTTGTAAAGCTAGTATTGTATTGATATAAACCAAAGACAGTACCAAAAAAATAATAATAAAAATCTACAGACCAATACATCTCATGAACTTCTATGCAAAAATCCTAAACAAAATATTCACAAAGTGAATTCTGTAATGCATAAAAAGAATTATAAGCCATGACTAAGTGGGATTTATTTTATTTGTGCAAGGCTAGTTCAACATTTGAAAGTCAATCAGTGCAATCCACCATATCAGCAGGCTAAATAAGAAGAGCCACATGATCCTATCAATTGATGCAAAAATGCAAAAGCATTTGACAAAAAAGGAAAGTGAAATTCTCCACAGAAAGCAAGTTGTGCTGGCCTTATCCAGCTGTGCAAAGGAAGAAATGAACAATCTTTGTGTCCTGGCCTTGGAAAATAAGGAAGTGTAAACTGGGACACAGATACAGAGAAAGATGAAGATAAAGCGCCTGGATTACAGGCTCAGAGAGGCTAAGTCATTTGCTTAATGTCACATTACCAGTAATTGAGGATCATATCTTTTGATGGAAAACCCATACATATGTAAGTCAGGGCTCATCAGGCTAGCTCAAGGTTACCCTGGAATTATGCTCTTGATCAATGTCTTTCCAATTACATTTGTATATTCACATATATCTTCTTGGTCCATTTTCTACTGCTATAACAGAATACTACAAAGTGGTTAATTTATAATTAATAACAGTTTATTTGGTTCATAGTTCTGAAGGCTGGGAAGTCCAAGATCAAGGGGTCATATCTGATGAGGGACTTCATGTTGTGTCATCCCATGGTGGAAGGGTTCACATGGCTAGAGAGCACACACAAGGGAAAAAATCTGGGCCAAACTCATCCTTTTATCAACAGCCCACTCCTGCCACAACTAGCCCACTCTTATGATAATAGCATGAATTCATTCATGAGGGCAGAGCCATCAGGGCCTAATCACCTCTTGAAGACCCCACCTCTTAATACTGTTGCAATGGCAATTAAGTTTTTAACACATGAAATTTTAGGGACATATTCAAACCATGGCATATAGATACAGATAGATACAGATATTGATATAAATTGAGTATCCCTTATTTGAAATGCTTGGAACCAGTAGCGTTTGAGATTTTAGATTTTTTCAGATTTTGGAATAGTTGCACTGTAGTTGTCAAACATCTCAAATCAGAAGATCTGAAATCTGAAATACTCTAATGAGTGTTTCCTTTGAGTGTCATGTAAGCACTCAAAAAGTTTCAGATTTTGGAACATTTTGGATTTAAAAATTTTAGATTTGGAATGCTGCACCTGCATACACACAAGTATGTGTGTCTATATTGCAGAAATGAAGAACAGCATTTCTCAAGAGAAGAGAGTGAATACAGCAATTTGAAATTTTTGCAATAATTTGAACTAGTGAATTTCATTCTTAACATAACATTTTAGAGAAATAACTGGCATGAGAGCACTCTTTCAGGGGCTCTTAGTTTTACAATGATGAAATTGAACTTCAGAATAGTAAGACTTACCCAAAGTCACACAGCTTATCAAACGCAGTGGGCAAAGTAGACCTAGTTTGCTGTCTTTCAAGAAAATGTTAGCTGTGATTGCACACCTGTATTAATCGTATGAGAACCACATGTATTTTTTAAATACTCATGCCATGTAAAAATCCAGCCTTACTGTATCATTAATTGGAATTAAAATATGGCTGCAAACAGTCTCAAATTCTTTTAAAATTATGTGGGAAATGTGCAGATGGGCACAGAGCCAGTGATCAAAATCAGTTAGGAAATTCTGGAGACGTGTCTCATGGGGACTGTGCCCCAGACACTATATCAGCACAGAGGAGTTGGAGACTCCCATCCCTAGAAAGCCCCAGGTTAGTGAGGGGTTTCAATGATGCAAAATGTAGGACAGGAGTAAGGCAGGTGGGGGCAGACAAAGCACAACCTTGAATCTCACGTATTTGTTTCCTCAAATGAACATTCCAGCAAACATGGTAAATATCCATACATATTTAATAATAAAATCTGGTTAGTTTTAGAGGATGTGGAAGGGATTTGTTTGGAGGGATTGCCCATGTTATTCACAAAACTATTCATAAAAATGGGAACAATGTCTTATTTTCTCTTCAATACATTTCCTCAAAGCAAGCAGTGGCTTGGATTTCTTTCATTACTGTTCTTTTCTCAGGGATCATGGCAGGCATCCCCCATGATCCAAGGTTTGAATATTTGGAGGGGAAAACATTTCTTGAGTCTTATATGATTAATATTAGTGATAACTGTGTGCACAACACAGTTCTTTGTAGATATATCTTTTTTATTCTCACAACTCTTTTTCAATGTAAGTATTATGATTATTCCAGTTTTACAGGAATTGGTTCACCCAATGTGTCAGCAGGCATGTGGGGAAGCTGGTCCCAAGATCCTGAAAGGTTTGGATTCAGAAGCCTATGCTCCTTCTCAATCTTGTTGTTGCACTCACAGTAGCCCTAGGCACTGGGGAACGGGGTGAAGTGACCTTCCAGGGTACTACCAAGGGAAAAGCCAAAGGGACTTTTCAGGCAGAGAGGGGACCAGGGCAGTCTTTGGCGGTCACGTTCTCAGGCTGATGTGCCTGCCTAGAGTTTTGTTTCAGTTGCACTCCCAGATAGTGGTTGGCTGTTACCATCCTGCCTCAGGAGCACCTAGGAGCCAGGATGGTAACAGCCAACCACTATCTGGGAGTGCAACTGAAAGTGTGCTCATAAGCTATGCAGATCCATCATACACAGCCAGCCAGATACCCACAAAACGTCCACCCAGAAAGCAGTAGCCACTGAAGGAGGCATGATGACTCCACTGAGCTTCTCCCCGTCCCAGGTGTACCTGGCTTTGGGGATTGATCAGTCCTCTACTATGTCTGTTCTTCTACTTCATATTTTCCAAAAGTTAGGGAGAAACTATAACTAGGTCCAGGAGGAACAGATAAGTGATTAAGGCAAAATGTAACTAGATCATTGAAGAAAAGGTTAACGGGGAGGGGGTAATTGGTGGGAAAATGACACAGCCCAATGCTAATATCAACCATGGAGGAAAATTACTCTTGAAATAAATTTGAAGAGGAAGGATGCAAGAAGATATGGTTCTGGACAAAAGTGGTGGCACAGATCCCGTGTCCCACTTTCCAGCTGTCCCTGGGGAATTCATTCCATGCTTCTGACATTCCATAATCCCGGACCTAAAGAAGTGTTGGATAAATGGGTGTGATAATGGGTGGAAAGTGCTTTGCAAGCACTTTATGTATATAAAGAATCATAGTAAATCTATGTCTGCTGAGGGTCCCTGAAAGATGATGGCTACCCCCTATCTTCTCTGTCCAGAGGTGATGCCACTCAGAAAAATAAACTTTTGTTCAGAGAGCAGGAAACCAGAAAGCCCTGGAGGCACATGCTGATGTGCCTGCAGAGCGAGAATCTGAGTGGCACTACGACACCACAGAGCCAACCGATGCTGTCTCAGTCCATTCAGGTTGCTATCTCAGATATCTTAAACTGGGTAATTTGTAGGCAACAGACATTTATTGCTCATGCTTCTGGAGGTTGGGAAGCCCAAGATGAAGGTGCCAACATGTTTGGCGCCTGGTGAGGATGTGTTCCTCACAGACGATGCAGTCTAGGAGGCCTCGCATGGCAAAGAGCAAAAGGGGTCCGTGAGGAGTGAGCACGCTATGCGGTGGAGCCCTGGAGAAAGGGGTTGATGTTCTTATGAAAGAAGCCCAGGGAGCTTAAATGCAGTGTCCATCCAGTTCCACACTATCTGCAGTTTCAAGCATCCACTGGGGTCTTTGAACGTGTGCCCCTGGGATAAGAGGAGACTACTGCAGTGCATGTATCAACAACTTGTTTAGTACCTTGAGTTAATTGCCTGATGCAGATCTGTTCTAAATGAAGAAACAGAGAAAGAGAAAGGGGAGAAAAGAAAACAAACCAGTGAAGCCTGACGTTTTTCAGAAAGGAAAAGTAACGCCTCCTTCCACTCTGGCTATGCAGGTGGTCACAGGGCTGAGCTGGAGAGAAAGATGAGAGACAAGTCGCACCTGCAGAGGCCG
The DNA here is from genome assembly GCF_002776525.5 of Piliocolobus tephrosceles. Taxonomy (NCBI): domain Eukaryota; kingdom Metazoa; phylum Chordata; class Mammalia; order Primates; family Cercopithecidae; genus Piliocolobus; species Piliocolobus tephrosceles. The sequence goes on along the minus strand of NC_045442.1, from coordinate 88,290,915 downwards.
AGCTCAGAAGCTCAAGGCTAAGTCGACCCCACACCCGGGAGTGTCCAGCCCAGTCCTTTGCAGCACCAAGTGGAAGAAAGGTCTCCTGATTCCATGCCCAGCCCTGCCCCTGCATCTGCGTGACAGAACAGAGGGTTTTCACCTAACCCTCAGAGTCTCCTCAGTTCGTTCCATGCCCTAAAAATTCACACACTGAGCTCTTCTTTTGGGGTCTCGCAGCCCTGAAGATTGCATCCTGCCTTTCAGCATGGATTTCTTTCTCCCAGGTGCAGCTGCCCAATCCAGAGGTCGCCACCGCCATAATTTACAGTTCAGACCCTGGACATCGGTGCAGTTGAGAAGGCCAAAGATCAGAAGGGGTGACCCATCCACTGGGGCTTGGATTTGCTCTCTTCTGACTTGCTCAGCTCTAAACACTGCTGCTCTGAATAATAAACTGGGGATAATTACTTTCAAACCCCAGCGTAAAGTGATCCCTGAAGGCCCCAATCACTTGCAGGTGCTGCCTCCTTTCTGCGCTGCATGTTGTCATTTTCCTTTCTCTGTCTTTGCGGAGACTTTTGCAAGAATTCTGTTCTGTCCCTTTTGCAATAACCCATAATGTGGCGGCAGCATCTGTCCCATCTGTGTTCTCTCTGAAAGCCCAAATAAAGACAGCTCAGTGCTCAGGTTCCACAGGGTCCATCCCATGCTGAGGCTCCTCAGGTTTCCAGGCACACAGCCAAGAAGCCACCGCCTTCTGTCCCTTTGTCTTGCCCTTGGATAACCTAGAAAACAAGAAACATCACAGTCACTCACTTCCCTGGTCAGGCAACAAGAAAGATCAACTGGGCTCTCCTGGGTAAAGGAACTCTGTGATTTGTGAGGTCTTGTGCTTGTACAGGGGTTAGCTGTTGTTATTATTAGCTGAGCGATGTCCATGACTCACAGGATACAATTAGGTTAAGTCCTTGCTAAACCCCATGGTCCCCACAGCTGCAGTGAAACAGTCAGAGAAATAGGCTACAGAGAGGCCGGAGTGGCCATGGAGCTGCATGGTCAGCATTGCATCTGCGTGAGTTCCCGGCAGATATGCAGGTCACCTGCAACAGGCTAGCTTAGGAAGCTCAATAATGTAGGTGTGTGTATTTGCAAACTCTTCGCTTAGGGTTTTCCATTTAAGTTCTGGTCTAGAATGGAGCGCAAACATCAAGTGTATTACTGGTGTTAGTGAGAGGGCTGGTCTGAGGACATAATCTAATCTCCCGTGCCTCAGTTTCCCCATCTGTAATGCAACAAGAGAGCAGGCCTCATTGGGTTGTGAGATGTTTATTGGAATACATGGGGAGCCCTCTTGCATAAGGCCTGGCACAGGATACATGTTAGCTATTATTATTAAAATGATACATGCACAGAACTTAAATTTAGACCTGTCCAGGGCAGTCTCCAGTTACAGACAGAGAGCCTTCAGTTCTCATGTTCCTAAAACAAGTGCAGCCGCCTTCACATCACAGATGGGCACAGAGCAGGTGATCAAAATCAGTTAGGAAATTCTGGAGACGTGTCTCATGGGGACTGTGCCCCAGACACTATATCAGCACAGAGGAGTTGGAGACTCCCATCCCTAGAAAGCCCCAGGCTAGTGAGGGGTTTCAATGATGCAAAATATAGGACAGGAGTAAGGCAGGTGGGGGCAGACATCAGCAGGCTCCATGTTCTGGGGCAAGTCCAGCAGCCTGGGGCAGATTTGCAACCTGAAGCTTCACCTGCAGACCCGTGCTGCTGTGTGACCCTCCCAGGCTGTGAATCTTCTCTGGGCTTCACTTCCTCCTCTGCCTTGATTTCCACCTTCGTTCTTGAGAGGACGAGAGCATTCCAAGAAGGGCTTTGTGAGCTGCAGTGGCTAAAACCCAGGGGGTGTGGTCATCCTAGTGATGGGTTGGAGGTGGTTCCTGCTCTCCCATCTTTGGAGAGGATGAGAGGTGTTCATAGAAAAACCTACCTCATATAACCAAACCCAAGGCAGAGGACAATGGGTGGGGAGAGCTCTGTGCACAGAGGAAGAGAAACCAGCCCAGTCAACCCTGGTGGAAGAATCTGGAATGGTTTTCTGCATTACATCTCGGCCTTTATCATGCGTCTGATGTAAAAAACCTTTGAATTAAAGTGGGAAGGGTGAGAGGCATTCCAGCAAGAGGCATGAGTACAGGAAGGACCAGAAACCACCCAGGGAACAGGTGTTAGTTCCTTTGCACATATAAGCACCTAATATATGCTAGGTGTTGGGGTAGAAAGGTGAATGGGAAACGGCCCCTACACTCCAGAGTTCATACTGCATCAGCAGAGAATCTCAGAGGAACCAGTGAGTTGAAGGGTATGGTGGAGACACAGAAGGAGGCCCAGACAGGGGCCTGGACCCAGACCGGGGCTGCAGGGACTGCACTGGGGTCAGCTCCCCCTTGTGCTCTGGACCCTTCAAAGCAGAGCAATTAGTCCCCCTACCTTGGACTTCCTATTACAGACTGAATTATGTCCCCTGAAAAGAATTCCTATGTTAAAGCCCTAACCCCCAATACCTCAGCATGGGACTGTGTTTGAAGACAGGGTCTTTAAAGAGGTAATTATGTTAAAATAAGATCATTAAGGTGAGCCCTAATTTAATATCACTGGTGTTCTTATAAGATTAGGACATAGGTATCCACAGAGGGAAGACGACATGAAGACACAGGCAGAAGACAGCATCTGCTCAGGGGAAACCCTGCTGACACCCTGATCTTGGACCTCCAGCCTCCAGAACTATGAGAAAATAAATCCTGTGGTGTAAGCCCCCAGTCTGTGATACTTAGCTATGGTAACCCCAGCAGACTAAAATGCGTGGTAAGAGCTACCCTTGCAACAAGAGGGCATGGGCAGACATTCACTCAGGGGGCCCAGCATGTGCAAAAACACAAAGATAGGGGTATGGCTTAGTGAAATACCAACATAGGCGATTAGGCTGGAGACATACATAGGACCTTGATACTAAAGGCTGTATGTGCCAGATTGGGGAGCTTGGAAATTGTCATGGAGGATGAGGAGCTGCTGGAACATTTGGTGAGGTGTGAGATATGACCAGGTTTGAATTTAGCCAGTGACTCTGCTGGGTGGATTGGGGGCCTGATGCACTCAGGACCCTGCCTTGGAGAGGATCAGCTGCACAGAGTGGCCCCTTTCACCTTTGTCCTTCCTGGAGTGTGTCTTAGGCAAGTTCCTCTGGCCTATGGCCCTTTTCCCCAGAGGCAAATTAAAACCCTAAGGTGTGACCTTCACTGTCCTCCCACCTTGGTACGGGTTGTCCTCTCTCGGAGCTCATGGTGCAGGATGTGATCACTGGACCCCAGCAGTCAACCTTTCTGTTAGATGTGCCTTTTTTTCTGCTCCTCCTCATACAGGAGCAAGAGGGGAGGGTGTGACAGTTTCAGCCTCACCAAGGTGTGCCCACCTGGATCTCCCGGCTGCCTCCACTCTGGGAACCCCCATCTTACTCCTGGTGGAGAGAAGCTACAGTAGCGAGCGCATGTGTGCTCAGTGGAACTGCAGCTGACACATCTCACAAGCACAGGTCCGGGACAACTAGCACAATCACTGATGCAAAGCAGAAAAGGAGAGGAGAATGAAGGCGCTCTGAGCCATGGTGCTTAAAGCCCAGCCTGGAAGCTGAGAAATGCAGAGGACATTTGTGAATGCAGAAAGTCCTCTGACCCTCAATCTTGGCTGAGAAAAGAAAAAATTGTTGAAACAGGTGGGGAAAGTGGTAGCTTTGGGGAAGGTTCAGACAGAGAAAATACAGCGAGATGTTACCTAAAACGTTCAGGGGCCAGACCCTTCCAGGTGGCCCCAAATCCCACATCTGGGATTCTAGAGAATCCCTCTCCCTTCACCTCTGTGGCCTCTGCTGGGACCTTGGTAAGTGCACTGAGGTATAGATTCAAGTTGAAGGGCAGGCATCCGTCAGAGACAATGCTGATCCCTGTGCTGTTAAGATCAGGGCTCAGCCATGTGTGCTCATAAATAGCTGAAAATCCACTTGGGAGGGGTGTCTGGGCCTCAGCAAGTCCCTCAAGGCCAGCGGACCACACGCTGATCAGTGAATAGATCTTTAAAAAATGTATCTATTAAAGTCTCCAGTCCAGTGATTTATATTGGATGAACTGGTAGAGCCTGAGAGGCCTATAGGAGTTGGGGGCTTGAGGTTCTGTGGCCTCCATGTCTTCCTGCTCCCTCTGGCCCTCCTGCTCTGAGTCAGCCTCCAGGCAGGCCTCTGTTGCTGACTTTTCCTCCATCAGAAAAGTCCTCTATGCTCTGGTACCTCCATGATCCCCACTGCAGCACAAATGAAATACTCCTTGAATATCCATGACCATCATCACTTTCAGTAAGAACTGCCACATACTCTAGAGAGTCGAAAGAAGCAAGTTGTTGACAAATCTGTATATTCAGTGTGTTCACTGAATTAGTCATTCGGCAAATTGATTGCTTACTTAATTGGCTTTCACTGAATTGGAAGAGCATCTGGGAGCAGCCCAGAAGCAAAGACAGGGAAACGTGAAACACTACAGTGTGGAATTGGGCCTAGAGACCAGAGAGAGCGGGAAGCTCCGAGACTGAACGGGCCAAGGAAAGGACATGGGATGGAGGGAGGGGAAGGGGAGAAGCAGGAATCCTGGCACTTCCTGAGGGTGCACAGCCTCTACCATCCTCCAAATGCCTCCTCATCTCTTTTCTCATTTCATCCTCACACAATCATGTGACACAAAACAAGTCTTTCAATCCCATTTGCAGGTAAATTAAGAGCCCTAGAGATATAATTTTCTAAGATTATAAAGTTAATGCTTTATACAATTTAGAGCTCAAATCCAATTTACGAGGTTCTAAGACCCATGTTCTTGTCCATCTCATAGGTAAACTGGCAGTGAAGGAGAGAGATCCAGAGGAGTGGTCATGATAATTCACCACTATGTTCCCAGAGCCTTGCACATAGCGGGTGCACAGCAAATATAACTTGGATGAATGAATGAGTGAGTAATAATGATAATGATAATGAGGATGATAATAAAAGTGGCTGCTAAGTATTCAGTGTGAAGAATTATCTCATTTAATTTTCAACTATATGTGGTAGATCATATTTTTAAACCCATTTTGCAAAGGTGGCTTACGAAAATCAGTAGTCCTTGAGTCTAGCCAAAAGGCCTTGCAATGAAGCATGAAGGGCTGAAAGGAAATGCTTGACCAAGCAATGCTTTCCCGGAGGCAAAATGCAGAGACTTGCTTGATTGTGTAATAGGAAACTGAGCCTGGAACTCAACCCCTGTGTCCTTAGTTTATACCCAGATTCCTGGGCCACGTGGTTCAAATATTTAGAGAAATTCTAAGTAGCTGGCTGTGCCTGTGAGCTCCACAGGGGACGCTGTGAGGAAGAACTTTCTCTCCTCACCATCGCCAAGTACCAAGGCTGCAGGGCCCCAGTGCTGGGCCCTTCCTGCCTGCCTTCCTCCTCTCCTCCTGTGCTAGTTCAGCCCTGCATTACCCTTCCTTGGCGACAAAGGTTTGCTCTCTTATTTCAGTCTGCCCAGCACACCCCAGCCAGGGTGATCTGCTGAAGAGCAACTCAGATTATTGCACTCTCTCGCTCAAAACTGCTGGGTCCCCATGTCCCCTTCCCCCATACCTAAGAGCAGAGGGTCTCAAACTCAAGGCTGTATCAGAATCCCCTAGAGCACTTGTTAAAGCATAAGTCGAGGGTGGGGCTAAGAATGTGCATTTCTTGCAAGTTCCCAGGTGATGCTACAGCTGCTGGTCCAGGGACCACACTTGGAGAAGCATAGCTTTAAATGAAAGCAAAAGGCCTCAACCTGGCATTTAAGCACTTTTATATCAGGTGCCAGTCCACATCGCCTTCATTTTCTTCTTCTGTGAATTGCCATATGCATGCTGGTTTGTTATTAGGGTTACCAGGTATGTTCCTGCCTCCACATGTCCAGTGTCTCTACCTAAAAAACCTGCCTCCCGGCCCACCCCTGCCACATGTTCCTGTCCCCCTCCAGCTTCTCTGCGCATCCGTATCTTACCCACTCTGCCAAGTCCACCTGCCATGGGAAGCCTTTTCTGACCTCTCTTAGTGGTACAAGACCATTCCTTGCCTGCTCTTGGAATAATTTATTAGTTCTTTCTCATGCCTTTCAATCTCAAATTCTGTTCCTATGTATCTATGTAGTATGTGCCCTGCTAAAATATTGGCTTACAGAGACACAGAGTGGCATAGTGGTTGTATGCACGGGCTTCAGACCCTGGCTAAGCTGGTTTCACACCTCACTTCTGCTGCTTGCTGGCTGTGTGCGCCACCACGGTCAACTCAACCTCTCAGGTTTTGGTTTCCTCATCTGTATAGTGAGAGAAATTCATGCTGCCTGTGATGGTTTTAAGACACATCTGCAAATTCTTTGATACTCCTTTCCCCAAATGAGGGCTGGCCTTTGTGACTCACTGGTAACAAACGGAACGCCATGGAAGTGACACTTTGTGGTTCTGAGGTGAGATCATAAGAGGCCACACAGCTTCTGCTAGACCCTCTTGGGATGTTCTTGCTTGGAGCCGAGCAGCCACCTGGAGACTCCATGCAGGCTTTCCAGACGACAGCCCCAGCTGAGGTCCCAGCAGATGGCACATCCACAGTGAGTGCGTGAGCCTGGAGAGAACTCCTGCCCTCATTGCCCTCTGACCACAGCTGAGCAAAAGCCCAGCTGAGCCTACTCTATCCCAGGACCACGAGGGTGGATGATGAAATGACTGTTGGAGTGATTTGTTCTACAATAGATTCCTGAGACACTACTTTACATGCTTATTTCGAAGGTTAAATGGGACCATGAAAGAATTTATTGTACTACCTGGTGCACAGGGAGCAGAGGGAGGACCTTGGCTCCCATGTGTTCGGCCACCCAACAACCTAATCCACAAAATGTAGGTTTTGCCTCTATGCCCTCTTCCAAGTTACCTACTGTGTCATCCAGATATTGAGATCCCATGGCCTGTGCCACAGGTTTCTCCCAAAGCTCAGCAACAGTATTTCACCTTGATGACTTGGTCCTACGGAGACGTAGGTGCAAATGGGTTTCTTCTAAGAGGATGCGTTCAGAGGCTGTGCAGTGGTGCTGGGGCTCTTAGCACAGGTGTGCTCTTCATCTCTGCTGTTTATCCAGCTCCTAGACAATCACTGGGAACCCTTGCCCTCTGTATGGTCCTGGCTGTCAAAGGGCCACTGCAGTTTCATGGTGTGGAGGCTACAAACTATGGTTCCACAGTCCTTGACATTCCTCCCCTGGAGAGTTAGGCTACCTCCCCTCACCTCGAATCTGGGCTCCACCAACAGACCCTGGGGAAGTGACCTAGACACTTTGGTCTTCATCTGCTCTAATAATCTCTCTTGAGACTCTCTCCTGGGCCCTTATCTATTACTGTTTCTTAAGCAGAACTAATAGGGGTTGTGTGTGGGTGTGTGTGTATGTGTGTACAGAGAGATCTACCTTAAGGAATACATTCTCACAATTGTGGATACCAGCAAGTCCAACATCTGCAAAGCAGGCTGTCAGGCTGCAGATCTAGGAAACAGCTGGTGCTGTAACTCAAATCCAAACACAGTCAGGAGGCAGAATTCCCTCCTCCTCAGGGCACCTCAGTCTTTTTGCTATATGACCTTCAACTGATTGGGCAAGGCCCCCCAACATGATAAAACCTGATTTGCTTTACTCCAAGTCTACTGATTTAAATGCTCATCTCATCTAAAAATGCCATCACAGTGACAGCTAGGCTGGTGTTTGACCAAGTATCTGCTATGGCCTACCCAAGATGACACACAAAATATTCCATCATAGGCCCACTCTTTTAGAATCTAGCCACCATGCTGTGAGCTACCTAACCAGGCAAAAAGGCAAGGAGGAGGAACTGTGGTCCACACTCCAACAGGATCCAGCCTCCCAGCCATCAAGCCCAGGCATCGAGTAACAGCACCTACAGAAGGCCCCACTCAGCCCCAGCCCTCAGCATCATGCCTGACCACTCAAGTCTTTCCAGCTGAGGCCTTAGAGACTGAGGAGGGGAGGCCACCCTGTTCTGTCCTGTTCAGACTCATGACCCACTGAATTCACAAGCACAATGTAATGGGGGCGGGTTTATGGCACTACATGTGGGGATGGTTTGATACACCATCCCCACATGTAGTGCCGAAATACATAATACATAACCGAAATACATAACCGAAATACTAAATCTCTAGCAGAAAAATTCTCATGTAGTCCTCAGATGTAGTCAAAAGAGAACTTTACAGGCATGGCTGAAAGCCACAGCTCCTCAAACAGTCCTCATTAAACCAAATTATATGATCTCTCGCTTCTTCCCATCTCATCTTTCTTTGTTTTTCTTTCCCAGAAATGAAGCCTTCTCTGAACCAGTCCCAAGAAGTCTCAACTTTAAAGCATTAACTCCCCAAATGAACTCGCTTTCATTTCATCTTCTCATATGTCATTGCATTCTCAACAACCCAGATCTATAGGACGGATCAGTCAAAGCTTACAAAGAAATCTAATTAGGTATGGAATATGAACTTTTTATTTGATAAATAACTTAGCTGGAGATACATTGAGAGTTACTCTATTAGAATAAAAGAAAGAAACGTCATAATTGCTGGGGTTCATGAAGGATTCTCTCTGTCCATGGGGCTGTCTTGTGAATGTTATGGGTTAGCCCCAGGCTGTCCTGCAGCCAGCTGCCACGGAGGGCACTGACAACCACATACAAATAGTGAAGTTGCTTTGCAGAGAAACACATTTGTTGAGGATGGAGAGGGAGAAACAGAGCTGTTTGTTTCCTACTCTGCACTGCTCAGACTGGTACAAAAGAGGAAGGCTCACTTTTGTTGAGGGGAGGGAGGATAGGGCAGGAAAATCTGGCTTTCTCGCCACGTCCTGAATGCAGAAGGACTCGTGGTTCACCTGCGTCCTTCTCTGGGGAAGAATGTTTGGGAAATGAGAATCCTGGCACATTTCTAACATGTAGAAACATCCATGGACTGAAAGGCAGGACACAGCAGGCAAAGGGGGGCGTGGTTTCCATATGGGGCATAAGCCAGTCTTGGTCCAGCTAAGAGAGGAAGGGATGATGGTCAGGTGGGTAAATGAAGGGGGATCCTGATTCCACCTCTCTCCTGGGGAGATCTCAGAGCCCCGTGTTCTCAATTCTATGAAAAAGCTGAAACATCTGAACAGCACAGAAGAAAGCCATGGCAATGGTGAAATTAAGACAGGTCTGAGGGGAATGAAGGGACAGAAAGCAGCGAGTCCGAGGCACGACCTGTCTGCCAGGTCTCTCATCTCCTGCCGATGCGGGGAAGAATCCTGACTGCTGAAAGGGCATTTGGGACGTTCGCCAACCTGAGCCTCTTTTTTTTTTTGAGACAGAGTCTTGCTCTATTGCTCAGGCTGGAGTGCAGTGGCACAATCTTGGCTCACTGCAACCTCCGCCTCCCAGGTTCAGGCGATTATCCTGCCTCAGCCACCTGAGTAGCTGGAGGCTTTTGAGCACACAAAGCTGGGAGGAGATACTGGGTGACAGAACTAAGATCCAAAATTTACTTCACCAACCTAGAGAATTGGACAACATTTTACAAAATGAAAATGAAAGTCCAAAGAGGAAATCTTTGGGCTTGAATGTGCCTCCCAAGCCCTACTGCAGAGAAAGACAGGTAAGCATTTGAAAGCCTTAGGCATCTCAGCAACTAGGTCACCAGGAAGTTTGCCTGAAAATCAGCTGCAGTTCTTCAAATGCGTGGGCAGCTTTCTCTACTACTCAGGGCATAAGCCCTTCCAACCCCTGGTTCCAAGGACTATGGCCTGTGGGAGAGGGCAGACCCACAGGGCAGCTCTTTCACTTCCTGGAGGGCAGGCAGGGCTGAGGAGGGCACCAAGCACCTGTGGATCAGGATCTGGGAGCCACACAGACCGAGCTGCTCAAAAGAACCTACTCTTTTTTCCCAGTTACTAGCACAGCTTCCCAGCATAACTTTCCCTGCATTTAACTTGTGTACTTTCTTCCAGGGTAGGACTTGGAAGCATCAGGCTAGCACAGATTCCTCTGAATTTTCTGCACTTGTTAAGTTGCCCCTGGAAACTCTTTTGGGGAAGAATCCTGAGACTATTTTGGCTGGGAGAACAGAAAGAAAGGATTCTCAATGGTTAAAAAACAGACAAACAAACAAACAAAAAAAACGCCGCATACCCTGAACTTTTAAAAATTAATCAATGTGTTTTTACAGTCAGGTCCATACCAAACACCTGCTCTGCCTTAAGGGTGTCTTTTTAACATAGGGTCACTCGGAACCTGGCAGAACAAAGGCGTGCTTTCAAATTTCAATAAACTGGGGAAAGAGAGAACTTGGGATTTCAGGGGCTTAAAAAGTAATAGAAGAAACTTGCCTGCGAACTGTTAATTCGTATACTGAATATTTATTTTTAACTCACGATTATTTTTAATGACCTGGAGTAATGAATTTAAAGTTTTAAAACACCAAATTGCTCGGCTGGGAAGAGGGTTACTGTGTGTCATGAAAGAGTGATCCATTATTTCTGCCGTGGGGTTCTTATGAAGAGGTTTGGACATGCTGACCTCCTTGGTCAAAGGCTGGCGAGATGGAGATCTCCTTCCTAGAGATGTGGAGGCACATGGCCTCTCTCTGTTTTTTTTTTTTAATTATACAGGTTTGTTACATATGTATATATGTGCCATGTTGGTGTGCTGCACCCATCAACTCGTCAGCACCCATCAATTCATCATTTATATCAGGTATAACTCCCCAATGCAATCCCTCCCCCCTCC
>NC_045442.1:88166108-88275034 GCF_002776525.5 Piliocolobus tephrosceles | reverse complement strand
GCCTCGATGGTCTTTACATTTTGGCATGTTTTTGCAATGGCTGGTACCGGTTGTTCCTTTCCATGTTTAGGGCTTCCTTCAGGGTCTCTTGTAAGGCAGGCCTGGTGGTGACAAAATCTCTAAGCATTTGCTTATCTGTAAAGAATTTTATTTCTCCTTCACTTATGAAACTTAGTTTGGCTGGATATGAAATTCTGGGTTTAAAATTCTTTTCTTTAAGAATGTTGAATATTGGCCCCCACTCTCTTCTGGCTTGTAGAGTTTCTGCTGAGAGATCTGCTGTCAGTCTGATGGGCTTCCCTTTGTGGGTAACCCAACCTTTCTCTCTGGCTGCCCTTAAGATTTTTTCCTTCATTTCAACTTTGGCGAATCTGGCAATTATGTGTCTTGGAGTTGCTCTTCTGGAGGAGTATCTTTGTGGCGTTCTCTGTATTTCCTGAATTTGAATGTTGGCCTGCCCTGCTAGGTTGGGGAAGTTCTCCTGGATGATATCCTGTAGAGTGTTTTCCAATTTGGTTCCATTTTCCCCCTCACTTTCAGGCACCCCAATCAGACGTAGATTTGGTCTTTTTACATAATCCCATACTTCTTGCAGGCTTTGTTCATTTCTTTTTCTTCTTTTTTCTTTTGGTTTCTCTTCTCGCTTCATTTCATTCATTTGATCCTCCATCGCTGATACTCTTTCTTCCAGTTGATCGAGTCGGTTACTGAAGCTTGTGCATTTGTCACGTATTTCTCGTGTCATGGTTTTCATCTCTGTCATTTCGTTTATGACCTTCTCTGCATTAATTAGTCTAGCTGTCAATTCTTCCACTCTTTTTTCAAGATTTTTAGTTTCTTTGCGCTGGGTACGTAATTCCTCCTTTAGCTCTGAGAGGTTTGATGGACTGAAGCCTTCTTCTGTCATCTCATCAAGAAAGATTCATGTGGGCTGTGAGGAAGAACTTCCTTTCTGGTCACTCATCGAATGCTGCTGAGAATGCAGAGGTGGCTGGGCGGATCCCTGCAAGTGAGGGCATGAGAGAGGCCATTTCTCCCTGCTCCAGAGCCTGGAAGAGGCGATGGTGCCACCAGGACACACCTCAGGAGGCCACAGTCAGCACAGGAGCGCTACTACAGGGCCCACGGTAAGGTTACGCAGATGTATTTTCACAAGGAGGTTCCAGGTATTTCGTGACCTTAGCCCTCCACAAGAGGTGGGAGTTGAACATGTGGAGAAATGACTGTCTAAGCAAGGGGAAGAGCAAAGCCAGCATGAGGGAAGAGTCCCAAGTTGCCAAGTCGGACGCTAAGGGAGAGATCCACCTGGAAAGGGGCTGGGAAGAGACAGAAAGTTCCAGAATGTCAGATTGAAGGACCTATTATTATTTCTTTGTACACTTTGGGGAGCAATTACAAATGTTTGAATGAGAAGCTCTTATTTTTTTACAACATGGTTGTCGGGTGCAGCCATAGGAGGAGACACAGGAGAGGCTTGGGAAGAGTCTGTTATACTCACAGGTCCTAGAGCTAGGAGGGTGCTGTGCTGGGTCATGTGGGAAGGACACTAGAGCAGTCAAGAGCAGAAGGCAGGGCCAGGGGAAGGCTGGGCGAAGACCTTTACTGGGGTTTCTGTGGGAAAGGCAAGGCAGGGCAGGGCGAGGAGCTTCGGAGTCACTGTGGTGGGTTTTGGACATAGATGGTGCCTAGTTGTCTGGTGCCTGGCTGTCTCAGTTCGTGCAGACTACTGTAACAAATACCACGGGCTGGGGGGCTGATAAACAACAGTCACTTATTTCTCACAGTTCTAGAGGTTGGGAAGTCCAAGATCAAGGTGCTGGCAGATGTGGTGTCTGGTGAGGAGCCTCTTCCTGGGTCACAGAGGGTGCCTTCTTGCTGTGTCCTCACATGGTGTGAGGGCCGAATGAGCTCCCTCAGACTTCTTTTATAAGGGCACTAATCCCAGAGCCCCCACGATCTGATCACCTTCCAGAGGCCCCACCTCCTAATACCATCATCTTGGGGGGTTAGGGTTTTGACCCTACATTTTGGGGGGATAGGAACATCCAGACCACAGAACTGCCCCTGGGATGGTTAGGGCAGCCGGTATTGCCTCCTGGGGTGCAAGGCCCAGGTAAAAGAGGGAGAGCTCTGATGGGTCAGTTTGTACCTCAAAGGCATGCTCACCACTGGGCCCTTTCCTCTTTCTAAGAACTGGCCCAGGAGCTGCAGTCTTTCCTCAGATAGAAAGGCTTTTTAGATGTCAAAACAAGGCATTTTCTTTAGATGTCAAAACATGGCAATATGCAGAAAATTAAAAATATATACAACGTACAGCCCAACAGAACAGTGCGGTTATCAGGCACCCAGGTGTGGGGCCAGTGTATGCTCCGCCTGCACGGCTGGGGAGCTGTGCTGCCTCTCCACTTGGCTTTCAACCCTGTAGCGAGGGGACAATGAGTCCTGACCTCACACGGCAACTTTGAAGAGCAGGCATGCTGCTGTGTGTGAGGCCCTCAGCCCAGGGCCAGGCACACAGTCGGTACACGTGTGTACATGACAAATACTACAACACCTTGGCTTGGGAAAGATTTAATCATCAAAGTGGATTGGAGTGCAGAAGCTGAAGAGGGAAGACCAATTAAGATCCTGTAGCTCAGAGACAAGGCAGTGAGGGCCTGAGCTAGGGCGGCCTGCGTGGAGTAGGAAGGAAGGCATGGTGGGACTCCCCAGGTTTCACTGCTGAGGGGATGCTGGAGCCCTTCATGAAGGCATTCACTCAGGGAGCAGCTATAAGGTGCCCACTGCATGCTGCATGCCCAGTGCCAAGTGATGCACGGGGAGGCGGGGATGCTGCAGACCTAAGATACTGCTGCTCCAAAACCATTGTCCTCCCATTTCTTGATTTTTACTCTGTTCCCCTCTATCCCTGTACATCGCTTGATGTTCAAAGGTTAGATTTAATAAGTTTGAGGCGTCCTTGGGATTTCATGCTGGTGGTGGCAATAGAAAATGTGAGACTGGATTTTGGAAGTGAAAATGGGGACAAGGTGGAGAATCGGGAGTGATCGACTTAAAACAGTTGGAATATTTGAGGTCGGCCAGAGGGGCAGTGTAGGGAGGAGAAGAGAGCAGGGGAGTATCATCGGTGTGGGGCTAGACCCTTTTATTCCCACTCCCAAGTCAGCGTGAAGCTCCCTGAGGCAACAGCTCACCATCCTGTGTCCCCCAGCACCCTAGACTTGATGGCAGCAGAGGACAGAGCAGGTCCTCAGCCTCAGGAGCCTAAACGACCCATCCCGCCATGGTTTGCATATGTTTGCCTGCTTGACAGCCACCAAAGTTTTTCATCTTATTTTAAAAACAAAATATCCCTGTACATTTAAATGTACGTAGGCATCAGAGCCTATAAATCAGTTGATTTAGAGTATCCTGTTGACATCCATAGTCCAAGTCACATGGGGCTCAGATACCAGCTAGAAATGCCAGTCTCCTATCCCCACTACCTACTGCCCTCTCAGGCAACAGGACTTTTACTGAGGGGTGTGTGTTAGAATTTTAGATGGGAAGAACAGTGGAGAACCAGACTGAGAAGCAGAAAAAAGGCAGGATGAGGACCAGGGTTGCCTGGGGGACTAGGAGCCCCCCGCCTTCCCTCTCAGACATCAGCACCAGAAGGAATGCCATCCAGGTACTGTGTCTCACCTTGACTCTCTGGATTGATAGTCATATCTCCTGGCAGCTCATCCCTTGGCCCAGCTTGGAAGTCAGAGACCTGCTGGATGAGAGCAGGACACAGGGAAAGAAGATTCTGCAAAACAGAGTCATGCTGTTAGGGAGGGGGAATGGGTGCTGGAAAATCAGAGAAGCAACCATGCTCAGGGACCTCTTTATGACACCAGGACCCTGGGCATAATCAAGTATCAGAGGCCTTCAGTGTCCCAGGTACCCAGAGGCCTGCGGGGGTGGGGGTGGGGGTGAAGTGCTCAGAACTTTTGGGAAGCAGCGTCAGCACTGAGCACCACAGAGAGCCCGGAAAAGTCTGAGCCCCTGGGAGGCATCACTTTGGAGCAGTTTCTGCATTTACTCTTTGCATTGTGTGCCAGGGAGTATGTGACAAACACCACGGCCTCATTCACGGCCTCCTTGTTACTCCCTTGTTCTGAATACCTTGGAACGATTCTGTCAAACTTATAGTCAGCCACAGAAATGCAGCTTAGGATACCACTGCCCCAGGTGTGCTGCTGGGGTCTGGGCCCTCACCTGCACTCCCTGAGAGCTCTGTGCCCTGGAGAAAGGCCTCTGTGAGGGAGGGAAGAGCACCGACCCTGGACACAGGCTGTGTGGCCTCAGAGTGGAGCAGGTGTTCTGTGGTCCTCCCAGGGAACCTGACCGATGAGTGATGGCCATCACCCTGCCCTGGATACCTTGCCTGAGGGTGTCTGTGTTGCTGCTGGGTGAGTGCCAGCCCTCAGCTCACTCAAAAGCTTCTGGGCTATTTGCCTCACAGCAGTCGTGACCAGCTTTCCTGACTGGGGCCTGAGGAAAGGGAGGGAGAGCATGTATCATGCTCCTTACCTCTGTTTGGCAATACTTGCTGCTGCCTTCATAGAGAAGCAGGTATATGTATCAGGTGTGAATCTGTCCAGATTGCAGTGGGAAAGCATCATTTTCCTTTACCTGTTTCAAATAAATTTAATTTCTGGTCCCAAGCCACCACTTATCACAGAAGACGAGGTACCCAGAATCAATCAGCCTTGGACTCAGCCTGCCATGGTCAGGTGCTGGCCTCTGTCCCCTCACTGTACTGTCCTCTAAGAAGGGTGGGTGAGGCTCGCCCAGGGGCTGTGGTGAACGCTCTCCCTTCCTCACACTCCACTGGGCCATCCTTTCTGCTCACCTTGTCCAGTCTTAGCACTTTCCTCATCAAGAAGACAGGTCTAGGGGACAAGAGGCTGTGCTGTTCTCAAACCCAGAGAGGCTTTCCAGCACAGCATGGAGGACCAAGCTGACATTCACTACCTGCCCTTCATTCGATACATGTATCACGTCCTGACATGATCCTACGTAGTCACTGTTTCCTTTCTGTCTGCGCCACTTGGATGTAGACTTCATGATGCCCGGCCCTTTCATTCATTTGCATCCTCAGTACTTACATCAGGCCCCAGGATTTACTGGGAAATCTGAGTGCAGGAATCACAGTGTGGGCAGGGAGAAGTGGCCACCTGAATGAGGAAGCCCAGCACATATTAGATGAACCATCAAACAACAAAGAGAGAAGGTAAAGGGTGAAATAGACGGCAGAAGAAGTAGAGACAAATGATAGAAAGAGGCTGCCTGCAGAAGTGAGCCTATGTGCGGACAGTGGGGCTGAGTTGACTGCTTTTTATTGTAAGCTCTGTTGCGACACTAGGTTGTTACCATGTCCATACAGTCTCATGCTTAGCAAAGACATTCCTCCTTAATAATCAATAGTTAATTAATTAATTAATCTTAATTAATGTTCCTATGTTGGCTGCGCTAATAGTATCTTCCAATAGGAAGATACTGATATTTACATATCTCCACCCTACCATTGTCATGGTTCCTCATGTTTTATGATGGTGGCTCCTATAGTCTCCATATTTGTCTTCCTGTCTCAATTTGCTTCCCCCACTAATTTAGTCCCCATATTGTGATCAGGTAAATCTTTCCAGAGCACAAATCAGATCCTGCTATTGCCCTGCTCTGAGCATTGTCATTTTTCATAAGATAAAGTTCATCTTGCCATATTAAACATTTATTGAACTATGGTCCTGGAGATTCAAAGATTCTTGCCCTCATGGGACTCACAGTCTAGCGATAACAGACAGTACGCACAAGGCATTAACTAAGTGTTATGGAACCGGCAGGCACTAAGAGAGCCAGGTATACAAGAAAGGCACCAGGGGAGGAGGCCTGAATTAGTCAGCTGAAAACGGGGAGAATACGTTGGTTGGTTCAGCCTGGCCATCATTCACCTGTTTCTTCTGCTAGTGGTACTCTCACTTTTCCTTTGGGTAATTGCTCCTTCTCCATTCCCCCTGTGGCCTTAAGGACATTGGCACTCAAGATTCAACTGCCCTAACCATCCAGGGATGAGCACATGATCTCAGCATGGCTTGTCATATTCCTCACACCTCTCTCTCTCAAGTGTAATATGTCCTTCACCTTGTGGGACTACTATATAGCATGGACAGTTGAGCAGGTTGGACACTGCACTCCTATCCCACTCCTATAGCATCATGTACACAACATCTTGCTCATTTTTATATGTATTTTCTTCCTGCTCCTCAATGTCCTCAAAGACAAGAGCATGTCCTCTTCTTATTCTGAGGCATCTTTGTGCAGTAGTTATGGGTGAATACGTGGGAGCTAGCAGCTGCTAGTAGGCTCTGTCACCTAATGATTTAATGACATTTGGTTTTCACTCAACCTAATGGAGCCTCAGGTCCTCTCTCTGGAAAGTGGGAATAATACTGTTTTAGTCTGTTTTCTGCTGCTATAACAGAATACCATAGGCCAGGTAATTCATAAACAATAGAAGTTTATTTGGCTCATGATTCTGGAGGCTGGGATATCCAAGAGCATGGTGCCAGCATCTGGGAAGGGCCTTGGTGCTGCACCATCCCAAGGCAGAGGGCGAAAGAGCAAGCAAGTTACACAGAGCAAGAGAGCAAGAGGGGCCTGAATATGCTTTAATAACAAGCCCACTCTCTTGATAACTAACTCACCCCCATGATAATGACATTGAGAGCAGAGTTCTCATAAACTAATCACCTCTTGCTAGGCCTCACTCCCAACACTGTTGTTGCATTGGAGTTCAAGTTTCCAACACATGAATTGTTACAGACACATTCAAAGCATAGCAAATACCCATCATACAGTACTATGGGAGGAGTAAAGAAGGCAGATCTGTAAAGCAAGCAGCCTCTTCACACAACACCAAGCCTGGTGTGTAGTATGTGTCCAGTTAGGCAAATTAGTCTTGAAAACCTAGGCAATATACCTTTGCTTTGTGCTGGGCACTTGGAACAAATGGAAAGTCTGCCAGATCCCCCTTCTTTGTAGGGAGCACACACTTTTTCTAAGGCCTTTTCAGCATGTGACCTAACCACCTGCCTGCTTGCATGCACCACATGAGATAGACGTGTGTGGCCTACAGGCAACTTTGTGATCTGATTTCCCTGTGGACATGGCACACTTTGGTTGCAGGTAACTTACCCTTGCTTATTCCTTCTGAACTTTAACAGTAACCTTGAAAGGTAGACACTCTTATTCTCCCTACTTTACAAATTAAGAAACTAAGGCTCAAGATGGTGAAGGATTCTCTGTGGGTCACTAGGAGCAGGTAGCTAGTAGCAGTGTGGTCTCACCTCCAAAAAGTGTTTCTTTCCCTTCTTTCTTTCTTTTCTTTTTGAGATGAAGTCTCCCTCTGTCGCCCAGGCTGGAGTGCAGTGGTGTGATCTTGGCTCACTGCAACCTCCGCCTCCCAGGTTGAAGTGATTCTCCTGCCTCAGCCTCCTGAGTACCTGGGATTACAGGCATGCACCACCACGCCCCGCTAATTTTTTTTTTTTTTTGTATTTTAGTAGAAACAGTGTTTCTCCATGTTGGTCAAGCCGGTCTCGAACTCCCGACTTCAGGTGATCTGCCCGCCTAGGCCTCCCAAAGTGCTGGGATTACAGGAGTGAGCCACTGCGCCCAGCCCTTTCCCCTCTTTCACACTATCTTTTTCATTTGAAGAGCACAGTCACCAGGATTCACTTGAATTCCAGCATGACCAGTCCCAATGTGCAGCAACTCTCTACCCAAGTCCCTCTGTTTTTAGGGGTCACCATGCTGGAGAGCAATAGGGAGGCCTCTGTGGGTGCCAAGACCACCGGGTATTGATCCCCAAGGGAACAAGGGCCACATCCCAGGCCCTGAGAGCCCAGGTGAGAGTGTGGGGTTCCTGGCGAGACCCACTTCTAAAGGATGATGTCTCTGACTTCCGTGCTTTAAAAGCAGGGAGTGAGCAGAAGAGGTCAGTCATGGGTTGATCCCCCCAGAGTAGCTCTGGCATTCATCAACACCTTTTGGGCTAGCTGCTTTGCATTAGAGAAACTACAAGGTCACTCAGCTCACTCTTCATCTCTCTCCTGGGGCCACACTCTCTTTGCTTCTCTTGTTATTTTCTTACCCTGCTCACTCTTTGTCTCCTTTGTGTTTCTGTTTTTTCCTTCCTTCCTCCCTCATCCCTCTCTGGTTCTCTCTGTCACCTCTTGCTTCCATCCTCTCCCTCTTTCTGGTGCCTGGTGATTGAGTCAGGAAGGTGTGGAATCTGTTTTCCTGCCCCCAGAACTGTGACTTCAAACCAAGGGAGAAACTGTTTGGGAGAAAGACTGAGGAGAGTTTAGCAGTTATCAAAGGCCCATCAGCGTCCGGGCGGTAGACTTCCTGTTTATACAGTCCTCCTCCTCCTGGGAGGCTCGGCTGAGCCTGGCCAGCTGTGGCCTGGGCAAGCCGTCGGCTCCAAGGCTCAGGATCCCACTGAACTGGTGCTGGTGTCAGGTCCGGCCTCTTACCCTTGGGCCCAGGCTCATTGAGAAGCTCTGGGGTTCCTCACACCTGATGCTGGTTTCCTCTGCACCCTCCCTCGCATCTCCCAGTCTTCCTCTATCAGAGGGTCCTGGGAGTTCGCACTTTTTAGGAGGAAGATGCTGGTGCGTCCACCCTTACCCCTGCAGTGCACAGAGGGGCTTGGTTGGTGGAATGCCTCTGACTCTCTGTCTTAAAGGCAGGAGCCCCGTGTCTCTAAACTGGAAAGGCATCTGGGAATTCATGCATCTGTGCAGCCCTCACATACTGATTAAATACCATTCAGGTGTGAAATATGCAACTGTTCTCCTGCTCCTTCTAGGGCCCTAGTGACACAGATGGAGAAAGGCAAGGATCTCTGTCTGCCCTTATGCTCTCCTGAAGTTTACGTGCTGAAGAGGACATAGGCAGTGGGCAAGGAAACAAGGGACTGTCAAAGGTGATGCTGCTGTGGGGCAGCTCGACAGGGACAGAGGCAGGGCTGGGGTGCAGAGGCAGTCTGCCTGACCTGACAAGGGGATTTGTGGAGCAGGGATTTGTGGAATTGAGACCTGAAGAGTGAAGAGTGAAGAGGAGACAGTCATAAGCAGATGGGGGTGCTCCAGGCAAAGGTCCTGAGAGGGCCCAGGGTTGATGGCACGGAGGCCTAGGTAGTTTGGAGAGGGGTTCGAGGAATCCTGGAAGGTAACCAGAGGCGCACCTCACTGGGCCTGCGGGCCCTGGAAAAGAGTCTGGATTTGATTCCAATGGCACAGAAAAGCCATCGGAAAATTTCCCTCCAGAGGAAAGGCAGCACTAGATTTATGATTTAAAGCCCAAACTGGCTGGCAGGAGCTGCTGGAGGGTCTGTCTCTACAGAGGACCCTGTTGTATGACCTGCACCATCCAGCAGGGGTCTGGGTGCTGTATCAGTGATGACTGAACTAGGCCCTGAGGCGCTTGGATATCATACCCATGAGCTCCTCAATCCTCCCGGAAATGGCCACCCATGAACAGAGAGAGACAGCTAGCGGTAGAAAGCATAGTGGCATAGTCAATGAAACACCAATTGTCCCTCAAGTGCCATCCCCAAAACCTCTTGTGGGTGTTTGCTCCAGGCCCATCTGGGTTGGAGGAGAAAGCAAGTTCCCTTTGCAGGCTGGGGGCACGCACAGCTTCAGGTCAATCCTTTCTACCTCCGCAGTGGATGACTCCGTATTGCTGGCGTGGAATGTGTTGTATTGACTCACACGGGCGGTGGGGCCCTCTCACCGTGGGCACAGAGTGGCTTGATGGAGATGGGTAGGCAGCAAGGACAGGGGTGCCATCTTAGAGGATTATCCCCGTGTACCCACGGCTGCCCATGGGGGGCTCCCCTTGAATCCTCACTTGGAAAAAGCCTCTTCCTGAACAATAAATGTTTACAGCGGCCTTGTGACCCCACCAAGTCAGTCATGGAGGCCTCAGGTGACCTGCCACAAGACACTTGTCCCAAACCAGCCACCCCAGTGGGCAGTCAGCATTCTGGGGACCTTATCAGAGGACATGTCCTTCTTTGGCATCAGGTGATCCAGCCTCCAGGCGTATGGGAACTGTGGGGGTTGCATGTGCCAAGACTGCAGATTTCTGTCATCAGT
This sequence comes from Piliocolobus tephrosceles, assembly GCF_002776525.5. Taxonomy (NCBI): domain Eukaryota; kingdom Metazoa; phylum Chordata; class Mammalia; order Primates; family Cercopithecidae; genus Piliocolobus; species Piliocolobus tephrosceles. The sequence goes on along the minus strand of NC_045442.1, from coordinate 88,264,841 downwards.
GATAAAGACATTGACAAAAGGCTTTGCCACCCTAGCCTCAGGGTCTTATCGCAGAGGGCAGGCAGAATCGGCTCTGAAAATGATGAGAGGAGCCCAGGCTAGACTGGGAAGAGAGCATCTTCTTGCCACACTTGCCCTGTTAGAAAGGAGCTGGAAGCTGACGTATCTTCACCTCCCATGCTGTGCTCTATACATGGAGTAGTATTTAGAATAATGATAGTAAGAATCATCTTCATGCTTTGAGTATGTATTAAGTGCTTATTATGCTAAACATTTTTTCATATAGTTTCTCAATTCGTTCTCCCTTAAATTTAGAAGTATTTTGAGATGACAAGGTTGGAGCTCAGAGAAGTTAAGTGACTTGTTTGAGGTCACACTCATATAGGCTAAGTCTGGACTATAGCTCAGGTCTTCCTAACTCCAAAGTCTAGGCTTGTAACGCCTAAACTTAATTCAGACTAAAGTTGTAAAGTTCCTATTCCAGAGTGTGAGTCAATTCATTCTCAGCAAATCCTTTGGGCACTGTCGTAACTCATTAAGCTAAAATCCCGTGGGGGAATTTTTACACACAGTGCTGGAACTGGGTCAGCTTGTGTCTCCTTTGGAGTTGAAACCTGGGCCCAGAGTGAGCCGAGTTAGGAAGCAGCTCCACTTGCAGAGTGCTGAGTGCTGCCTCTTCTTGTTTTATTCTTACTGTTTCCATGTACTATAAAAGTAGTACAGGCTTGTTTCAAGAAATGCAAACATCATGGAAAAATATCATCTGAAAGTGTAACGTCTGTACGTTAATCATTGTGCCAGCAGAAAATAGATGGCACACTCAAACTAGGGTCATTTCAGAGGAGTTTAGTAAAGTCACTACTTGCAAAGGTGCAAGCAGGTCCCAGGGTGGGGAAGCAGTCATCCAATGCAAAGGCAGGGTGCTTTGGGTAGGTAGATGGTTCCCCTAGACAGAGCTCCCAGCCTCCATCAGCAGAAACCGGGAGTAACCTGGCTGGAGGGCTCCAGGGAAGAAACATTCTGACCTCAGCTCTTCCTGCTGTCTCCATAACTTGCTGGTGGTGCAGATAGCAGTGCTCGCGAGTGGTTCCAGGACAGAGGTCTGGGCTGAGGCAGTAGGGATTAGATTCAGAGGGGCCAGAAGGTATTCCTCACATCCCTCAGAATTTTATCGCATCAAGTAACCTCTGTGGGCAGTGATGTCTCTAAACACACTCCTGCGGACTGAGTCCAGAGGTCACTTGCCCACCTAGATTGTTCTCCCCACGGAAGCCCCTGCAGCTGGCTGCCCTGGAGTACTGCAAGGAATTGAGAGAGTAGAACGCAGTATTTGCTGCATACACAGAGAATGTCATGAATTGAATGAGAGCAATGGAAGCACGAAAGGTGGGCAGGGAGGTGGTGGCACAGAGATGGGCTGAGAAGCAGAGAGGAGGATGGGCCAGCATCCCCATCCAGGCTGCAGGGCTGGGTCCCCACAAGCTGCTTCTGGAAACCCTCCCCTCCACTAACTGGCTCCTTGCTGGCTCCATACACACGTGTGTACACACACACACACACACGTGCATAGAAAGCTCCCTGTGCAGCCAGGGGCGGTGGCAGGAGAGGGCAGGTGTGATCACGCATGGAGGCCCAGAGAGCTCTAGGAATTTATTGGAGTTTGAGTTTGATTGAAAGCCACAGTGGCTTTGATGATGGGAAGGTGTGTGTGTGTGTGTGTGCGTGCACGCTAGGGGTGGGGTGGGACCCTCAAAGAATCATGGCAGCTCCAGGTTTCTGGCTGGTGATACCACAAGACAAGGAAGCTGGGAGTTGAATGTGCTTAGGTGGTAAGGGGGATGTGAGAATCAAGTTTTCTCTTGGTCTCTGCAAAGGTTGAAATGCCTTCGACATCCAAGTAGGTAACTGAATAAATGAGTTGGAAGCTCAGCTGAGAAGTGAGGACCCAAGATACACGTGTAAGATTCTCAGCATCTGGACATAGCACATGGACTCCAGAAGGTGCCCCACTCTGAGCGCTTCGGTGGATAGGAGGTGGGTAAGCTCACCTGCTTCAGCACTGGGCAGGGACCTGTGTGTGTGTGTACGTGAGTGTGTGCGTACGCATGTGCATGTTTCTGTCTCTCTCTGCCTCTTTCTCTCTCTCTCACCATCCCAGGACAGGTGGGAAGCTGAGGAGGGGAGGACGCAATCCCTGGAATGGGCTCTGCCTGCCTTGCCTCTGGGCATCGAGGCAGAGCAAAGGGAGCGGGAAGAAATCAGAGAGAAAGGAGACCAGGAGCAGCCTCAGAGCCGGAGCTCAGGGTGAGCGCTCCCCGCCAAGCCCTGGGCGAGGGTAGGCAAAACAGGGCTCTCCCGGGACTCTCAGGCCTAGCATCCAGAAAGGGCTGGCTCAGCACTCCCTAGAGAGAGAGAAAACGCTTCGAGGCTTCAAGGAGACCATGGGCCAGATCCCAGGCACAGCAGGATGGGTTTCCTCCGCAATACAGGTGGCTGCTGCAGATTCCAGGCAGCCTAAAAGGCCCTGGGAAGTCACTGGGCTCAGGAACAAGGAGGGGCTTTTTTAGGACCTCTAGTGACAGAAATGAGACCACGTTTTACATGCCCTCTGGTGCCAGCCCTCACCCCTGCCGTCCTGTTTGCATTGTGGGGGCTGGTTAGAAAGGGAGCAGCAGCAGGGGCTTCTCCCTGGAGGGAAGCATGCCCGAATGTGAGCCAGCGGAGGCCAGAAACCAGGGAACAGCACCCATGCCTCTTTGCAAGACGTCCTGGGGAGATGTTTGAATAAGAAGCCCAGACAGTAATCCCCGGTCCTCTCGTCAGCTGGACGATGGAACCTCTACTCCCAGGGGCACTGAAGTCAGTGAGGAAGATCTTCCAGGCAAGCTCAGCCCGATCTAATGGATGATATCACAGTAATCAAACCTGGAAGAAATGCCCCGGACTCCCCTGGGCGGGAGCGGTGCTCATCGAGTGGGTGAGCAAGAGGCAGGATTAACACCCTGGAGTTGAGCATCTCTTTCAATCTTGAAGTCTCATGTTTCTCTGTCCCTGTGGCCCTGGACAGCACACAGTCACCACCGGCACACTGACCAGCCCTACATAACGAGGCCGCATGCCCGCGGTCTGGAGCACAGGCTCCCTCTCACCCTGTGGTCCTGGACCTGTCAGAAATGCATATGCCTAGGTTCCACCCCGACCTGCCAAGCCAGAACCTCTGGGGGCAATCAAGAATCCTGTGTCTCAGCTAACTCTGAGGCTCCCTCAAGTTTAAGAGCCACTGGTCTAGAGCAGTGACTTCTCACCATGGCTGGACACTGAGATCGCCCACAGAGCTTTAAAAAGCACTGCCCCTGGTCCCACCCGGGGCTCTGATTTCACAGTCCCCCAGAGTGGATTTCACGAGCCAAATGGGCAGCCCGGGCTGAGAGCCCAGGCCCAGACCTTCCCCCAGGAGGCCCCTTTTTCCTAGACTCACTTTTCTCATCTCTTTCCTTTGCTGTATTTCATTTACTAGATTTTTTTTTTTCAGAATTTTCTACTTCTCTTTTCTTTCATCCACTTCCCTGAAAGCAGGTTAGGGTGATAGTCTCCTTTCCAAATATTCCTGGAGGAAGAGTACTAAACAAGAGACTTATGAGCAAGTCCTCTGTCTGGGGTTTTGCACGTGGATAGAAAAAATAGTAGATTCCGTTTTTCTGAATGTTTCTGTCTGTCATCCTGGGGAGTTTCAGTGTTCTATATTAAACTGGCTAAGGCATATTATTTGTTTGTTAAATAAAATGAATATATTTTATGTTAACATATTTCCCTTGGAAATGTAAGAATAAGAAAGTCTTAAGAGAAATATTAGCTTGACATATTATTCAAATTATGATAATTTGGCCAATGCACAATCCTCAGGGCATATCAGCAACACCGAGAAAAATGGCACTGCTTTGTAAATACGTAATGTGTGACAGTTTTGCTGCCTTCCTTCTTGGGACAGTGAATCAGGTTTTAACCAAGGAGAAGGTAAACAAACTTGAACTTGGCTGCATGATGGGAAAAGACTTTCAGAGAGGCGAGATGTGGAATGGCCAGCTGCCCTGACAGGGCCTGGCAGCAGATATGGCAGGGAGGAAAGTGTGGGCCTGGTGGAGCTCACATCCCGTGGGGAGGAGGAACCATGGGCACATGAGCAAGGAAATCAGATGATGCAGAGAGCTCAGGCTGGGAAGTCAATGGTGTGGTGCCGAAAAGATGACCCAGGAGGTGCTGCACTCATTATAGGGGAGGACCCAGCTGCAACCTCAGTGATGTCATGGGGTTGCCAGGCTGAAAAGAGGTCCTGGGCAGGGGAGGATGCATGTGAAGACAGTGGGGAGGCAGAAGTGAGCCTGTGTGACCGAGGGGAAGGGAAGCTGGAGAGGGCTGATGCAGGGCATTCTTAAAGGGTTTCAAACTATGTTCGCACTCCTTTAGAGTGGAAAAATCCATGCAGAGCATTTTTAGTTAGTTCCTGCAGTAAGCTTCTACTGTATCAGTCACGGGTGGGGAGCCTAAAAACTGGATTTTTGCTCCAGAATCTAACACATTGCTGCCTTTGAAGCACTTTTCAGTTTCCTTAGAGGAAAGTAATTGGTTGAATCCACAATCCTAAATAGTTCAAGACAGTGATAAAGACTCTCCTCACCTCGTTTAAAATTAAATATTTAATATGATTTTATAAATTCTATTTTTCACTCATTTCAACTTCACTTACCTCCCCAACCCCCACCCTCAGGCTTTCCCCAGTCTCTGCATATTTTTTAATACCACGGATGACCCCCGCTGCCATGCACAGTGAGTCGGGCAGCCTCCACGTTTCTGTTTCAGGATCCTGGGAAGTGCAAAAGTGCCTGGACTTTGGGGCGTGCCCAGAGCATCACCATCCCAGGCTTGAGCTGACTCCAGAGCGGGCAGCTCCCTCTGGTTCACATGAGTTTCAGACTAGATTGTGGGCTTGGCAAGGGGTCTCTCCTAGCTTTTTTAGTTCCTGCCTAGATTCCAAGCCCAAACTTGCCAAAGATACTTTTTTCCTGTCTTATTTTGTTTCACCTTAATGTTGAATGGTGTGAATATGTAAATGAAAATGATGAGGAAGGACATATCAGTGCTGGGAACCTAAAACATGTGCTCTGCTTTGATTCGATTTCTGTAAAACAGCTCAAGCTCATGGTGTGTGTTGAAAGGAGACGGAGATGAAAGTCTTACCTCCAAGCTGCACTGGACATTTTGATTTATCCTTGTAAATAACCTCTAGGTGGGAGCCAGGTTGAGAGGTGAGCATGGGGGATCCTGGTGGACAGCTCTCGGCCCTGGCTGTTTGTCTTATTTTACTTGGAAACCTTTTTTTTGGCGGTGGTGGGGGGTGGGGGCGGGTGGGAGACCATCTGGCTATGCTGAGAAGGGATCCGTCTTTGTTATACTGGCATGAGCTCGTGCTGGACCCCCTGGCAGGACAGCTGGTGGGGTGAATTTGCTGTGGAACCATTGGGAGTGAAAGACAAAGCTGGGAATCTGAACCCCCAAGAACATGGACATCCAAACATGTATGTGGAAATCTGTGGTTTGTGAACTATCAGCACAAGTAAGACAGGGTAAAATCCAGAAGAAAGATTTTCTCTTCAAAGGTGAAAAAGCAAAAATAATTTCAAACTCTGTCCTTGGCAGCCGAATTACTACTGGATATGCTCTTGTCTCTTACAGAGACAGGTGTCTTTAAGTAGCCACTGAGGCTACCCCATCCCATTTGAAGTTGTAGGTCAGAGAGCTGCAGTGGGTGGCAATTCACATATCCTTAGGCTATTTGTTTAAATAGTCTGTTCAAAGTAATTAAAATGTCTTGCAATGAGGTCATGATGGTTTAGGGTAGAATTTTAGGAACTGGAAATTTTCATGAAATTGGGAAGAGGTGATGACTCCGGCTGATAAATTGAGGAATGGAGCTTAAAGCCCTGGATGTGGGGACATTCAGAAGGAGGCTGAGCTAGGAATTAGGTAGCCCCTGGTGTACCCAAGACCAAGGCCAGGCCCTAGAGCACATGCGTTTAGGATGATTCCTGAACCCTGACTTCCTAGTAATATCCTGCCCTTGGGCATTTCAAAGAGCCCTGACTATCACAGCAAGAGTACACTGGGGAAAAGTCTAAGTAAGGCGACTGCAATCTTACATCCCTGCCTGACCTGCAGCTAAGAAATGTCTTTAACACAGACAGATGAAGAGATGTCGCCAAGAGCACTTGTCACTAAGAGATGAGTGATGACAACGGACATAGAAGTACCCCAAGAATTGAGGGAAGAACATGCATGTTTGAAGGATTCCAGGGACAAAGCCAGAGAGGGGAATCTTACCTTAACACTGCATACCCTGGCCAGGCAGCATATGCAGCCTCAAGGCCCCAATGCTAGCTCAAGCCAACACAGGTAGAGATGCTGGGGAGGGACATAGTTCTGATAGGCAACCCCAGGTGGCCCTGTGCAAGTCATTCTCTTTCTCTTGCCTCCAGAGCAGCCAGCCCTGAGTGTGGCACAAATTTGGCACTTGGGAAGACTTAACTGGAGTAATTTTTATTGTTATTATCCCCCTTATTTTCTACCAGTCTCTTGGCTCCTGTGTTTGTGCTAACTGTTCAAGGCAGAGTCTAACCATTCCTTTTTCCAATTCCAGAGTGCATTTCTAGCTCCTCCCTTCTGAGCTCAGGGCTGCTCAGGGCCCAGGCCAAGTGTTAGCCAACATTGTCACATTGCATGACCCTGCATGTGCTGGACCCCTTGAGAGTTCAAGTAACGTTGCCCTCCACTCGGGGGCAGCTCATAGCCCAGCAGAAGTCAAAGAAGTGTCTGATGCCCTTTTGGTTCAAGGTGACCCCCTCTCATCATCACAATCCATCCCTACCCACTGATACCTTCATTTATCCCTCCATGGCTGCGGCTCAGACACACAGGAAGGAGGAACTCAATGCAGACAGCTCAATAAAAAATGTGGAGATTCAAGCTTCAGTTACTTTTCTGCACATGGCTTAGGAAAGTGCTAACCTTGCCTGTTTTCTCATCTGCAAAACAGAAATATCATCTCCTTTGCAGGGAGCAGGGAGTATTAGTCAGAATGTGCTAAGCACCTGGCATGTAGAAGGGTGCAATGAACGCTAGGTTGGTATTCTTACCTGCACTCAGGCTCCAGTTCTGCCCACCTCCAGGCAGTCCAAGGCTGTTCCTTCTCCCTGTTCAGGGTGAAATGGATGAGGAACCATAGACAAGGAGACCAGGGCTTGAAGAGCCTCAGAGACTTCCCTTCCCAGATCTCCACTGTGGTTTGTGATGGGTGAACACTGACCGCATTGACTGTACGACTGGCATTCCACCTCAAGCCCTGTGGAACTCAAACTTTTCTCTTCCTGGGCTGGTCTCCCTGCTTGTACCTGGTTTACAGGGAGTATGAGGAACCCCAGGCCAGGCCAGGGATTCAGATGCTCCAGAAAGCACCTCCAAGTTTGGGTGAAGAGACGAAACATCCAGGGAGGAAGTGCAGCAAGAACCTGGGGCTTCTCCAGGCTTTCCTGGAGGAGGAGGGGAGGGTGATGGAAGAGGGCTGGAGGAATAGGAGGCTTTGCATTTCCATCCATGAACGCAGCAGATCCCACAAACTCCCTCACTCTTTGACAGGCTGGCCATACAGTTTATCATTGAAACCAGGACATTCTGACAGAGAAGAGGACTCTGTCTTTCATTTTGCTAGAACAATAGGCAAATACTGGGACAGTCCAAGGCACATCAGGATGCATGGTCACTTTGTTCCTCCAGGACTTTGAAAGGGGTCTGAATAGCGTCTTGGAGGTCACTGATTGTCCAGGGCAATGACCCCCTCAAGTCCCCTCTTGGGAATCCTAGAATTTGAGTTTCCACCTTCCAGGAAGCCAGGCTTTGGTCCCTGCCCCTGTGGCTTCCTGAGAAGTCAGCAGGGGGCTCCATGAGCCTTGCCCTGCTGGACCAGGCTCCCTGAGAAGGTTCTGTGGTGGGGTTCAAGATGCGCCGGACTCATCATTGGGTTTGTGTACACAAGAGCAGTACACTTTTTTGACCACGACCTACGATAAACATGGTATTTTACATCATCATCATGTGTTCACCCCCCACCATACACACACACTCAAGACTTGTTCTTCCCCATAGTAGATGTGACATATGCCAAAATTTCTCATTTTATTCTCTTCTTTCTTTTCTATTTGAAAATACATTCTTCTTTCTTTTCTATTTTGTTTTTTTAAATTGCTGCTTCTACTAGTTTATGTTAATTTCACAGCCTGACTTTGTCCAACATTTCCATAAATGGATTCTCATTTAAACCCCAGAAATATCCTTGGGTCATCCAAGGCAAACCATGGACCTCAGCCTGGCAGCTCCTGTGCTGCCACCTCTGCCAGGAAGACTGCCTTGCAAACCACAAGAGAAGGTTGTTAAGTGTACTGGCTCCAAACTGCTCAAGGATGGGCTCCTGCCTCCCATATCCCAGCTCTGAGATGTAGGGCTCATGGCTGCTCTGAAGCTCCGCGTCTGTGTCCATTACATGGAGAGGGCTGGTAGCTCATGGGATTTTTGGGACAACTGGAGGACATCGTACCTGAAAGTCCTGTGTGGGCCTGGCAGGCACAGGCTGCCCTGGAAGGTGCATGACCTAGGTGTTGGTCTGTCCCTAGCAGGAGTTCTGTCCTGAACTAAGGAAACGTGCAGTGAATGCATTAGGCTCCATTTCCCCTTGGCCTCCTGGGCAGGGAGAGGCCCACACAACCTGAAGGGCAGGTGCTCTCTCAGAGAAGGAACTGGAACAAGCTGGCCCCTGGCAGGCCTCCTTCCTCAGCGAAGGCACCAACAGGGCCCTGGAGGGTTCCCACAGTGGCCAGAAAGAGAGCCGCCTCCCCCAAGGCTCAGGAATGCCCAGAATGGTTGTTACCTCACGGCCTACAAGTCCATGTGACTTAGGCTGGGGGTCCCACGTTCAGGGAAATGCCTGGGAAGGGGAAAGGACAAGGGTAGCCTGTGGCTGCATCTGGGGCCTTCCAGACTGACCAAGGCCGGTCGCTCCTGCTCCCCATCAGCTTGCCTGGCTGCAGCATAGACTTTGGCCACTGCCTGGGAAAGCTGAGCACAGCCACCGGTGCCAGCTACCATCCTGAGCTCTTGGCCTTTCCCTCAGCTCCTCCCTGGAGGCTGGCCATCTTGCTCAGGTCTGGCTGGGAGCATCAGCCTTTAGGCCAAGCCAGCAGCAGCCAGGGTGGACTGAGGCTTCCACCTGGCAGGGCAATGGGGAAGGCATGGAGAACCCTAGAAGGGAGGCAGGGGTTCCTATGGTTACAGGATCAGGTTTGGAGCCAAACAGACTCACATCCAAATCCTCACTCTGTCACTTCCCAACTGTGTCCATTTTTGGAAAGACTCAGCCTCGGCTTCCAGTACTGATTTTGTGAAGAACTCCACTTGGTAGTGTCTCTTTCCTCTAGGGCCCTGGCTATGTCCTGAGGTCTGACCAGCCACCCGCTGCCCCATGTCAGGCCTGTGCTGGAGCACCAACAGCAGAGATCTGTTCCAAGGCTCAGGAATGGGACCTGTGGCCACTGCAGTCATCCCCTGGGGCCACCAGCTGCAAAGCCCAAACCAGCTGTGTCTGTCCCAATACTGGCCTGCGGTTTGCACAGGCAGCATGTGCAGGCCCCATTGGGAGCAGGGAAGCCTCGGAAGGAGATGCTTCTAGGTAAGGGATAGTTCTTTAATTTAGGCTCACAGGGAATAAACACTGTAGTGTTTCTCATGTGCTGGGACTCCAGGGGGAAGGGCCAGACACAGGGGAGTCTGCAGAAGGAGTAGTGCGGGTAACTACTGATGTACAAACATTGGAGTGAGATGGACTTGGGTACCAGTGTGACCTTGGGTGTGCAAATGAATGCACAACCCTGGAGGTAGTTTCTGTCTGCATTGCAGAGATGAGTGGAGAAAGCATCCAACATGTTAACTTCCTATTTAGCTATTGTGCCATCATTCCAAATCTATTGTAGTACCTTCTATGTGCCAGTCACAGCAACTGATAGGCAAACACAACAGACCACGTCCTCCCTTGCTGCACAGCACAGGGAAGCAGGCAAGAAATGAGCAGATGTGGTCGGGCAGTGTGATGGAGAGGAGTAGCAGCAGGAGGAGGCCGGGGGTGCAGCAGCAGGGGAGGAGGGGGCTTCTGCAAAGGCTTTTCTGACAAGGCCATGGTGAGCAGAGGCTGCAGGAAGGGAAGGGTGAACCACGTGATGATATGCAGGCCAAGAGACCGCCTGCTGCAAAAGTCCTCTGCCAGGGGTGGGCCTGACCTGTTGAAGTAAGAGAAGGAAGCCAGTGTGGCTGCAGCAGAGAGGACTGAGGTCAGAGACATGCCAGGCTGGTGGGGCAAACCTTTGTAGGCTGTTACACCACATGGGCTGGGAAGCCACTGGAAGGCTTGAGGAGGTGGGCTGCAGCCAGCCATCATCACAAGCCACTTCAGCTGCTTCTGAAAAAGCCTAAGGGTGGACAGTCAGGGATTAGCACAGTGATTTAAGCAGGAGACGCCCATGACTTGGACCAAGACAGTAACAGTGAGAAGTGATTGGATTCTGGAAATCTTTTAATGATAACTAATTGGTTTTGTTAATGGTTCAGCTTGGGGTTATGTGAGAATAAAATCAATCAAAGATAAATATAAGGGCTTTGGCGTGAGCCACTGAAAGGATGAGTTGCCATTTGCAGAAATGGGGATAAACAGGTGGAAATTCAGAGTGTCATTCTGCATATGGTGCATTTCAGAAGAGGAGCTGGGTGTACAAGTTTGGGCTGGAGACAGCACTCTGGAATTCCTTCACGTTTCCATGGTGTTCAAGACCAAAAGAATAAGTGAGTACAACTGGTGCTCAAGAAGAGCTAGGGGCCGGGTGCAGTGGCTCCCGCCTGTAATCTCAGCACTTTGGGAGGCTGAGGTGGGTGGATTACCTGAGGTCAGGAGTTCGAGACCAGCCTGGCCAACATGGTGAAACCTCGTCTCTACTAAAAATACAAAAATTAGCCAGGTATGGTGGTACACACCTGTAATCTCAGCTACTCAGGAGGCTGAGGCAGGAGAATCGCTTGAACCCAGGTGGCAGAAGTTGCAGTAAGCCAAGATCATGCCACTGTACTCCAGCTCAGGTGACAGAATGAGACTCTGTCTCAAAAAAAAAAAAAAAAAAAAAAAAAAGAAAAGAAAAGAAAAACAAAAACAACAAAAAAACAAGATGAGCTAGGAGCACTGAGCCCTGGACACTGTCACAGTGAGCTGTCTGGAGGAGAAAGAGGAAGCAGCGAAGGGGAATGAGAAGGTGCGAAGCAAAGAAATGGGCAAGAGTGGCCTCCTAAAGGCCAACCAGAAAATGTGCTTCAAGGAGGGTGATCAATAATGTCAGGCGATGCCAAGGGACCGAGGAAGCTTAGCATTGATAACTGGCCTTTGGATTTCCCAGCATGGGGCTGACTGGCCTCCTAGTGCCCGAGCAGCTGCAGCGCATGAGCCATAGAGTCAAAATGCTATTGGACGCAGGCTCAATGAAGGGAGAAGCGGAGAGACAATGGGCATGGGGAACACAGACAACCTTTTTGAGGGCTTGTGTGTGATGAGAAGCAGGGATACTACAGAAGATGCAGTGGGATATAGTTCAGAGATCGTTTTCAATGTTGCCTTGCTTTGTTTTTGATAGGAGATATCATAACATGTTGGCAGGTTAATGAAAGCAGTGAAAAAATTACGGTGTAGTGGAAAGGGAAAGTCAGGAGAGGCATCCTTGTGCAGGTGAGGACTGCTTGTCTCCACGTCCCAGATGCTGTGGGCCCGGGAGGGGGGTGACAGCAGCTATAGTGCATACATATTGGATGAGTGGGTGGACAAGAGGTGAAGCTTGTGAAAACCCCCTTCTTCTTTTTTTTTTTTTTTTAACTTTTAAGTTCAGGGATACATGTGCAGGCCTTGCTGTATAGGTGAACTCGTGTCATGGGGGTTTGCGGTGCAGATTATTTCATCCACACGTATTAAGTCCAGCACCCATTCGTTATTTTTCCTGATCCTCTCCCTCCTCCTACTCTCCACCTTCTGACAGGCCCCAGTGTGTGTTGTTCCCCTCTGTGTCCATGTCTTCTCATCTTCTAGCTCCCACTTATAAGTGAGAACATGTGGTGTTTGGGAAAACCCCCTCCGTAATGCTCCCTTTCATTCTGTGACAGAGGAAGCCAGATCATGAGCTGCAAGTTGACAAAGGAGAGGAGGAAGAAAGCTTAAGGAAAGAGAAGAAAGTATGGAACAAGCCCCATACTGGGCTGAGTAGAATCAGGCAGCTGAGTATGAATTTTAAGAATGGACAGCAGGGAAGAATTTTTTCTAAGCTCCGATCAGCTTTGGAGGTGCAGGTGCAGGGTGGACTGAGTGAGACTTAGCTGGGGAAGGTTAAACAGCAATTGACAGCTGAGTCCTTCATTCTAGGCCCCGGGCTCTTTCCATTCAGCTGCCAAGTCCACAAGCTCCACTTGCTACCCCAGGCCCACTTGCTACCCCATAGCAAGAATAGGAGGGTTGGGGAGTTCAGACGCTTCATCTATGGCTTCACTCAGCTTTGTTTCTGTTTGGTTTCATGGGCCAAGAGGTGGACACAATTCCTTATGCTCTTACATGTAGCAAGGCAATGGCCTTGAAATCCAAGAGCAGATAAGATGGGAACCCCAGGGTTGGGCTCTGACTTGACCAGAGGCTGCCGCCCAAGGCCTGGTGCTGCCTTGCAGCCTGAAGAGTCAGCTTACTCATTAAGTCTGTGAAACAACCATGACTAGGCACTGGCAGGAAACCCTGAAAAGGCATTATGGAGCTTCCTCCTAGTGGGGGATGCCTAGGAGCGGACTCCACCTGAGGACAGCTGAGGACTTAGCTGTCTCCAGTTTGCTATGCTCAGCAGATACACAGACTGGTGGGCCCCAGCCTTCCCTGTACACGCCTGTGGCTGTGCCAGAGCTCTCCTAGGCTGACAGATGTTCACCTGTCTCTCCACAGCTGATGCTGCGCAGGCAGGGTGGGTGCTGCCTGGGTCCTTTGTGCCTTATGTGGAGGCTTCAGGAATGCCTCTGGGTCTTTGATCAATCCTAATGGGTAGCAGGCACGGCTAGGGAATCTGTGTGGTCTAAATCAGGGGTCCCCAGCTTCCAGGCTGCAGACCAGTAGGGGTCCATGGACTGTTAGGAACTGGACTGCACAGCAGGACAGGAGCTGTAGGTGGGGCAGCACTACTGCCTGAGCCCCGCCTGCTGTCAGATCAGCAACAGCATTTGATTCTCCTAGGACTGAGAACCCTATTGTTAACTGCGCATGCCAGGGATCTAGACTGTGCGCTGCTTATGAGAATCTAACTCATGCCTGATCCTCTGAGGTGGAACAGTTTCATACAGAAACCACACTCACCCCACCCTGCAGTGTCCGTGGAAAAATTGTCTTCCAAGAAACCAATCCCTGGTGCCAAAAAGGTTGAGGACTGCTCGTCTAAGTCTTTCTTTGGAGCTTGCAAGTTGACCCTGGTGATGATTATTTGAGTGTAAATAGCAGAAATCCTCATTTTAGCTCCAAGATGATTTACTTGGAACACACAGAACCCAAGGCAGGGAGTGCAGCCAGACCTCACCAGGGACCAATGCCCTCCGAGGTTCTCCAGGCCCTCCATGGGCAGCCACAGGTTGCTTCCCTCTAGGGCTTCCTGGTCTTGCATCCCCACTTCTCTGAATCTGTTTCAAGCAGTGGAGGCTCCTTCCGCTTCTGTCTCCCGGCGGCCCACACTCCAGAGTGCCCGGTCCTCAGCTGCAGGCACAGAGAAAGGGAGCAAAGCCTGATGCTGTTGAATCACAGCCGTGTACTCCTGTGACAGAAAATCAGATTGGCCTGCAATATGCATCTCGTGTCCACTTCATGCAATCAGCCGTGCTGAGGGGACCCCATCACTGTGGGGGTCCAGCTTTCTCAGCTGTGTTGTGCCTCCCACAAGTGATGGGAATGAGGAGGCTGAAACCCAGTGCCCTGTGTCCCCCGTGCCATACTCCCTGTGTGAGCTACACCTCCGGCTTCTAGAATAAGTCCCCTTTCCAATTCACAGGAGGATACCACCTGGGCTCTCCATGCCAGCCCTCATGGGCTCAGTAGACCACCCCTCCAAAGAATCCACTTTTCTCAGGTCTCACCTTCACAAGCACTTTTTAAGCGAATCCTCACTGATGCCTAAATTAGGGGTCTTTTCTGTTTTATGCTTCCCTGATGCCTGAATACACCACAATCTATGAAAATACTCACTTCTCACATGGCAGTCATCAGACTGCCGGCTTCGTGGAATTAGAGCGAGTGTGTCTTGCTCCCCACACTCCTGCGGTGCAGGAGTGGCATCGCAGCTGTTGTTGGCCGAGTAAATGAGGGGACAATGCAAGCATGCCAGGACTTAGGCTTTCTTTCTGATGCCAGGTCATTTTGAAGGGTTGGCCCGTTGTTGATTCTCAGTGCTAGGATAGCAGTGTGGTGTGCTGGAGATACAGGGGATACGACCCAGTGACTTCTCCCCATCCTTTATCTGAGGGGCAGGCTCAGCTTCCAGGTCACTTCCTGCTCCCTTGGTCTCTGAGCTTTGTTAAGGGGCTCAGCAGAGGCAGATGTGGGTCTTATTCTAGCTCTGTGGACTCCAGGAAACAGGAAGTGAAGAGAGGGAACAAAATGGGGAACTTTTGGGGTGAGGGGTGGGCTTTGTCCTGTCCCTCAAAAGCTAGCTGCTTCCACACACTCTCCCAGTCTAATCCTCCTGACCCTTGGCAATGATAAGCTTCGGTGTTGCAGCTGGGAGACTGGAACTCACAGAGATCAAGGGATGCATCTCAAATCACAGAGGGAGCAGAGTGAATGGGATGCAAGCCCCAGTCTACTGATCTTCTGTGAAGCCTGCACAGGTCCCCTGACACCATGCTGCCCTTCCCAGCCTGCTCTAAACCTTCTCCCTTTCCCAGTCCATCTGCAACTTAGCGCCCACATGATGACCATCTCATTAAGTCGCGGGAAGGTTTGGCATGGGATGATGAGATCACATCTGGACCAATGGGGAAGAGGGCTTGGAGGACCAGACAATCTGACTCAGACATTCGGAACTTTCGTGGTGACCTCTCCTTTCCAACAAGGTTGACTGTGGATGACAGAGAATGTGCTAGAGAGTGTTACGGGCTGAACTCTGTGAGGACCAGAGTCCGTCTGCCGGGCTCATCTCCTATGCCCCATGTCCAGGACAGTGCTGGCTAGTCATTGCTAGATGACAGAATAGTGTCTGGCTTCCAGCAGGGTCCCTGTGCAGAGCAGGAAACACACAGAGCATTGGTCCTCAGCAATTATCATCAGGGCCAGACCTCTGTTGCATTCTCCCAGGACTGAGAAGGGCAATGTGGGTTTCCCTCCTCATAGCTGTCAGGAAATACCTGAGACGCTTGCACAAAACCATCCCTTGTGGAATAGAGGAGATGCTGACCTTTCAGAAGCAATTCTAGCAAAACCAAAGACACTCAGAGAAAAGGGAGCACCTTTCCCTGCTAAGGATCAGCTGTCCAGAAGAGGCAAGTATGCCTCCAGAGTTCTCAGCTGTGATTAGCATGATTACAATGCCCTGTTTTCCATGAACCACTGTAGCCAGGATTACACAACCCTCAGTTTTGGGTTTGAGGGAAAAAAACCATGTCCAGAAAATTCCAAGTAGTAACACTAATTTCAAACTGTTGGTGGCTACATTTGAGTACAGATCTTTATTAGGAAAATTATAAGTGCATATACATTTTTTCATTGGTATGACTTCAAAGTAGAAATTGTTGTTTCTCAAAGAGTTGTTTCTTATTTATTTATTTTTTAAAGCACACTGCATATAGGAATCGGCCTTCTCCTGGACCATTTTCACATTATCTGGGAGATGCAATTGAAACAATACAATATACAGTATTCGTCACATTGAACACTGAATCCTTCACTGCTCAGAGACTGAGAGTTCAGCGAGGTTGCAAAATAACAAATTTTCTACATGGTTTTGTCAGTGGTCTGCTTAGGGGATTTGGAAGTTTTTAGGGAGTATTTCCCAGGAATGAGGCTCCTTCAGAATGGGTCAGGGAAGCTCTGTAGAGGGATCAGAGCACTCAAATTCTCATCCAGCTGGAAAAGGGTGTAGTACCTGGGAAAGGCGATCAACTTCCAGTCAGGGAGCCCATGGTGATAACACCAGTCAGAAGATCACACCATGGAAGGGTCCAATGAGATCCAATGGAAAGACTTAGAACATCTAAGGTTGTGGGTGGTGGGGGAGGAGGGGAACTTTCTGCTATTCAGCCCCTCTGCTCTGAACCTTTTGTCTCAGGAAGTAATCTCTAATAACAAGCAGAGTGCCCTCTGGAGCCTCCTCGCTGGTGTCTCAGTGCCTGGACAGAGGGGGACACACAGCAGCACAAACACGTTGCAAAGACTCAATCCCAACACACAGCCAGTCCACAAGCCTCTGGCCCCTTCCTCTGGGTCCTGATGCAGAGCTGGCAGTGCGGGCCTCCAAAGAGGTTACTGGGAGCCCAAGGGAATGTCAGGTAGAGGCAACACCAGGTCCCAGGACAGATGAGGGATCCCTAGTCAACAGCTCCCTGACACACTTGACTAGCAGTTTGAAAGCAAAAAGAGATTTGGATTACAAGAGACTTTTCCCTTGCAAAGGAAGACTGTATTTAAATGCATATTGCTTTAGCTGGGCAGTCTCCACCAAGGAGCTGATTGTTAGCAAAGGAATTGTTATGCAAATAATCTTCCCTGCAGTTTCTACTCTTATCTATTTTCTCCCATGGAGGAGAAATAGAAATGATTCCTCTCCTGACTGTAGTCAAGATTTAGAGTCATGTTTGTTTCCTCAACCAAGAATTCAATGGTCTAGGTTCATGGATTGGGGGCAGGTAAGTCCAAGTTCTACGTGACAGATTTTAAAATATCTTGGATTACCTGGATAATGGCTGCCCCACTGAAAACTCAATTATACTGCTATAGTGAGAGGTTAATTTCAAAAGGTTTTGAAAGAGTTCTGTGTCTTTATAACTAATAAAGATCCCTCAGGCTCTAGCCTTTCAATGTAACATAGCTGGATTGAGGATTTTAATTTTTGTTTAAGGGACACTTTTGGTTGATGGATTTGCCTTCTGTCACTAAGATCCAATTTGAAATACTTATGAAAATACTTAACACATGTTACTAATAACTCTACAGATTATTAAATTCAAAAACATTTACAATTCAAGATTACGCCGCCATAATTTACTTCCTACTTCTGACATGTTACACACAGTGTCCTTGCTTTGACTTTCGTGTTTTCCACTTTCTTCATTAACTTTTTTTTAAACTGGGGTCTTTAATCAAAGGGGAAAAGTATTAGTAAGACTGAATGAAAAACAAAACAAAAACCCGCAAGTGCTTGCCTTTGTCAAAAGGGAACATTTTAAGTGGCTTAGTACAGCTCTATTGACTGTCCTCAGTGAAAGGGGAACACTCCAAATGTCAGGCAGGTTGACTTACTCTTTGCACAGCACATCGCTCTCTTAGAGAAATGTCCTGTGGGAAGGGCCCGAAGCACAGGTGACACGCAGAGCAGAGAGGGCCCAGGGAGGAAGGCAGGAGATGATGGCAATGCCAAATGGTGAAGAAGATGAGGTTAGATGTGAATTGGGAAGAAATCTTCATGTCCAGGATTGATTATTTTATGGGCTGGGTTTTAAAAACCAAAAACAAGTTGTGAATGCTTGTTTTCTGCAAGCACTGCTAGGCTTGGCCCTAGTTTGAAGGTACTGACAGGTGAGGGAGCACTGATGGGGCAGCAAAGCTCTGGGGTCAACCCTGGTGCACACCAAATTCCCTTGGGCTTTGCCCATGGACCCACCATGGTTTTGTGATCAGTGGGGGAACCAAGGTAGTTCACCCCAAAGGAACACGGCTCTGATCAGGACTGCACTCTAAGGGGAATCTCCTCGCTCAGCGGCTCCACAGGGGCAACAGTGCATGCATCAAGACATTGGTCACAGAGGAGGATGCTGGCTTTGAACAAAAACACAAGATTGGACAATGGACAATATTTCAAACAAGACACAGATGTGCACAGTTTTCAGGTAACACAAGACATTTTCATTGCCTGCTTGGTGCAGTTTATATGAAAGCTTTGGTCCTGAGAGTCCTTTTGCGGGGCCATGGAGACAGTCGTGGACACACATGATGATGGATGAGACACAGAATGATGAGCAGAACGTGGAGGATGTGGAGGTGCTCGGGATGAGGGCTGGGTCTCACTCTGCCCTGACCTCACACTGCTGCCTCAGCTCAGGGTAGCCCTGCTGCCCTCCCAGAAGAGGCAGACTTGGCTCCCATGTGGATGGAGAAGTGGGTGAGCCTCCCATGTGGCCCTCCACCATCCCATCCCAGAGAGAAGCCTTCACTAGGCTTTGCCCAGGTTGACTGGTCCTGGCACCCACAGGCATCCCTCCTGGTGGTTCTCCACCCTAGGGCTGACCATGGGGGTGAGGTTCCTTCAGCCCAGTCTCCCCATCTGCACAGCTCAGAGAATACAAAACCCAGGAGCCCTGAGTCAGAGGAGCGGCTCCATGGAAAGACACTCTAATAAGGCAAGTACAATAATGGCCTTAGTCTAAGCTCCTATGTGTCACCAGTGACACTGAATAATCAAACTAAATGAAAAATAAATGTCATGTATTTTGCTACATAATCAAATGGTGAAAATACGGCAAAGTGTGCAAAACAAAGCCCTTGGTGATGCCTGGGACCCTGCCCTGGCAGGGGAGGCTGTGGCAAGCCCTTCCCTAACACTGGATTCAGAGCTGGGCTCCTACTGTAAGGGTTCCTCAGGCGTCTGACCCTCTCACATCTTGAACCTCCTGTTGACAAGAACAGAGGGAAACACCATTAAGGCAGGTTCCCCCCACACCCAGCTGGCTCCTGCAGGGCGACTGCCTGCGTGGAGGCCCTGGGGCCACTCCCTACTTCCAAGTTGCCACCTTGGCCATGCATCTCCCTTCAGAGGCCCTGGGACAGCAGAGGGGAGGGGAGTGCGAGACGCAGCCAGGCTGAAGCGGAAGGACCCATGGACAGCAGAAAGCAGAGAACAGACACGTGGCAGACGCATGAAGGCACAGAGAGGCCCATCAGAGTGGTCATACGACACGGACAGGGCACACTGCTTACCCGGCACTGGCGTGGGACTGAGGCTCAGGATGCTGCTGCCCTGCATCCTGGCCTCGGCTCTCCCAACAGACACTTTCATGGCTTCCAGTAACCCCTCGCCCTCGGAGCCTCTCAGCCAGGGGCCATGCCACTGCAGGTGGCCCCAGGTGGGGCTGCTGGAGGTGGCACAGGGGTGGGTGCACAGGCGGCCAGGACCTCCCAGGAGGAATGCATGCTGGACAGAGTAGTGACCATGGCGCACCCCTCATTTGGCTCTGACTGGTGTGAGCACTTCCTAGTTTCAACCCACCAGGAATCCCGGTCAGGCTCTTTGCTCTTCCACGGCGACCCTGTCTTCAGCAGTGGGTGTACCACCTGCTCCCAGGAGCTTCATAAGCCACTTGTAGGCCACAGTGAGCCCCCAGGGCATGTGCAGTCACATCAAAACAGGTCGGACCTTGCATGCGTTCTCAAGGTGGGACCCACTCTCAGTCCCTGCAGACCCTGCTCCCCAGGATTGTGACAGGAGGGAGGCAGCATTGCTTGTCACTGCAGCAAGCAGTTTGTATCCTCAGGCAGCCTTAGCTGGGCCCTCTGTCCCTAGGGAGCCAACGGCTTTTCATGCTGACCAGGACAGACTGGCCACCCCTCCCCGGGCACAGAGCCCTGCCGCATGTGGAGTCTGAAGAACACAGCCAAGTAGGGGGGCACAGGTTGGCCCTCTTGGGGCGCTTTTGTCAGAGTCCCATGGACCAGAGCAGCTACTGGCTTCCACGGGAAAGATGGCAGCCCCAGGCAGCCCACCCAACAGCCCTGTGCCTTAAGACGTGGGGAGGGCAGAAGACTAGGGCACCCCTGTATCCAGGGCTCAGGCCTGTTACCCCCAGTGCTGGCAAGAGGAACGTAGGCCTGGAGAGTTGTCCAGATAAAAGGGATAGTGGCTGGAAACAAAGGCCTTTGGCTGAAGCATCCTAGGATGCCTCCACAAGGAGGAGAAGGCATGGCTGTGATCACAGGGAGCTCATTAAAGCTCAAGGGGACACTGCACTCCGGGTCGGGGTGTGTCTGACACGCAGGGGTCTTGGTGGGTTTTCTCCTGAATTCCATGTGCTCCATCCTCCAACCACTTCCTCTTTTTGCATTTATTAAAATTATGACCCGGGTTCGGGGTGCAGGGTGGGCAGGTGTTTATGTGAGGTGGAGAAGGACTGAGAAATTCAGTGCATCCTTTTTCAGAGCACTACTGAAATGGGGGCCTTGCTCTTCCATCTTCCCAGTCCAGATTAGAGAAACTTGGCAAAAAATCTCACATATACATCTACATGGGCAGGGACGGAGGGTGCAGAAAAGTTCTAGAGCTTAAGCGGCATTTGCTTTAGGCAGATAAGGTATCTCCCATGAATGAGGACTGAGGCAGCTGCGCTGTGCAGCCGGAGCACACGCCATCACACAGGAGGCGGGAGGGGACAGGCTGGGATCCCCAGGGATTCAGGACCCTTGCAAAGTTCCATAGCACATCTGTCCTCCACGTGGGGGACCTGTTTAAAGACTCTAGAGAGAATTGCCCAAAAAGGAGCTCCCTGAGAAGTATTTCCACATCTGCTCTCTGAGAATGCAGCATTCCCTCCGGCTCACCCCACACAGTTTGCAGAAACCCATCCGGGCTGGGGGATAAAGCCGCTCCCACAACCCAGGAAGGAGGGGCTGAAGAAGCCCCTTCCCAGGTGGTAGAGTGGTGGAGGGAAAGGCAATGGGTATTTGGAAAAAGCTAGGGCCCAGCCCTGAGGGTCAGTCAGTTTTCACCTTTCCTGAGGGCCACAGAGGGGTGGCACACCCCCTTCCTGGCAAGGCCACCTCTACTGGGCTAGCAGGCTGCCCTGCACACTGGCCAGGTGGCCACAGCCTGGTCTCCACAGGAATGCAGACTGCAAGTGTGTGGAGCTGGTGAGCTCCCCAGTGAGCGTGGGCCTTCTAAGAGAGGAAGTGGAGGGTGAGCTGAGGGTCTCAGCAAACCTGGGCATTCCTGGAGCTCCCAGGCTATTCTAGACAGAGTCCTGAGCACACAGGCTCTGCATCACAGACCCCTGCCCCAGTCTCTGCACAACTACTTTCTTCGTAACTTAGCAGACCAATAAGGGCCTTTGAAAGCACATAAATACAGAAGCCGGTGTGGCTGGCAGGGCAGCAAAGCACTGCTCCCCCACGGAAGTCTGAGACCCTGCCCGGTCTGCATGGGGGTCTGTTCTGGAGGAGGATCGAGCAAATTTACAAAGCGCCGAGAGCAAGTGCACTGTGGTCCATCTCGAGGTGGCAGATAACTAGTTTTTCCTTTTCTGGGCAGCCTTTCTCTTCTTCTGTCGCTTCTTTTTTCCTATCTTTTCTTTTTTCCCCACTTTTTCTTCTCTGCGCCCCCTTAGATAAAATTAGTAGAACCATTAATAATGTGGAAATAAACAAAAGTTCGTCTCAGTCTGCATACGATTTAACACTGGCCCATGTACCAGTTAAACTGTGCTTTCAGTCTCAGATCTGGAGGCCCCTGGTCAAAGCACTGTTTATCAGTGATTTACTAAAATAAATTGGACATTTCCTTCCATTCAAACAAATGTTCCATGGGCTCCTAGAACACCTTTGTGAATGGGTTACAGTGACTGCCCATCTGCCAACCTGAATCTGGTTCCCACTGGGGACAAGGAATCCTCATCTCAGGGTACACCCAGGGCCAGGCTGGCCGTTGTGGTCCTTGTCACCTTGCCCTGCCCTGCTCTCATGGGACTTTTTCTCCTCAATGCAGGGCTGAACTCTTAGCTTTCTCTAAGAAATGCCTGCATTTGGACATTTGGAGGCTGTGGGCACCAGGTTCAGACTGCCATTTGGAAGAGGAGAAAAAAGGCAGTGGTCCCACCTTCCCCTTTCTAGACGCCTGTGAACACTCCTGGGAATGAATGCAATTGTTCTGGAGAGCAAGGGAGAGAGCTGGTTAGCAGATTTTTATTAGAGCAACTGGCTCGTGACTGTCACATTAAAATGATTCAAGCTGAATGGTATTTAATGATTTATGGGGTGAGGCCACCTGTCCCTGTGAAAGCTTGATATTAACCACGGCCTGGAGTCATGGGATTTTTACATGGGAAAATGTGAAAGGTTGATATTACTAGGGTTGAGTCTCTGGGGATTACATGGGGATGTTAGGAGAACCGAGGAGGAGGAGGGAGGGAAGAGGAATTAGTGAGTCAAATATTATTCTTCAGAAAACCAGCACTACTATTTCAATTGGGTTTAAAAAAAAAAAAAAAAAAAAAAAAGATCCAAAAACTTGAGCTGCAGATCTAATCTGCTCGTGAGAAAAAGCCCATACATGGGCTGTGAGAAGGGGTCTCAGGCACCTGACCGCAGGCAGGCTTAACTGTATAAACCAGAAACGTCTATGAGCTCCATCACTAACAACTAATGAATTTTATTTCAGGTAAATAAATTCCCACATACAGTAGGAGGTTTATACCATGAAACAATTAGCATTTTATTGCTAGTGCATATAATGTCACATTTGATACAATTTTAGTACAAGTGAAAAAATACACTGTGGCTAACATTGAAAAGCTGCAATCACATTTATATATCATATATATTTCTTTACAAATTGCCAGTAGTTTGAGATAATAGAGAAGTATAAACTACTGACATTCATATGGCTCCACTTCAAATATATGAATTGTTCGACTATAAATATATTCTGAAATACATTTGTTTTCTAAAGAAACGTTAAAAAAAATGTGCACAAAAATATATATAAAAAATGCCTTGCAAAAAGTTACAAATAACACCAGGACCATCTGTGGATCGCATTTATGCATGGAAATGTCATCTTGCCAACAGTTCTGATTGGAACCTGAAACCCTGCTGTGGCTTCAGGAGGGGGCAGTGGCAAGATGCTGGTTTATTCATTGATTTTTTTCACTTCTGATTTCAGAAACCTCAGAGTTTGTAGTGCCTCCATGGCATACGTGGGCTTCAGAGGCAATCACAAAACCAAATCGCTCAAAGCGAGCGCTCAGATTTAAAATTGCGTTTGATTCTGTAAAGACTTGTCTTTTGTGGGTAAGCAGGGGGACCATCACACATCCCCAGGTCAGGGCCAGCTCCATTCGGGAGGAGGCCAAAGATAGATCTCACAGAGGGCCCGAGCTGGGGGGCAGGCCCTGGGAGGAGAGGGATGCAGGGCACAAGGCCCAGCGATCACCCTCTTCCCGGCTGGTGCGGCGCTGATCAGGCTACAGAAATGAGAAGCAGAAGCGGGATTAAGCATGCTCTCGGAGTCGGGGAGAGGGTGGGAATAGCTGGGAGAGGGGTCTCTGAGCACAGTCCCAGTGACAGTGGCTTCCACATGGAGCCCACAGAGCCAATCATTGAGGTTGAAAGAGGAGGTGAAAGCAGTGGCAGTACCCAGTCCCGGTTGGTATCTGAGCGCCACAGAGGCCTTCCTCCTGGGAGGGGCGCTGCTGCAGGAGCCTCAGTGTCTGGAGGAAGGATACTTTTTGTAACTCCCTGTTGAGCCACCACCTGACTGTGCCCAGACTCCCCAGGGGACAGAGGAGATGCTCCAAACAAGCCAAATTCAGATCTTGAAGTAATCGTTGGTTTAAAAAAATGAGAATGAGAATGATGATGATTGTGATGATCATGAAGGAACTAACTGCTTGGAAATGCTATTGATAATACAATTTCTTTCTTAGAAAAACCCCAGTAATAAAAGCTCCAACGTGCACGGGTACAGGGCATGGATGAATACAAGCTGCAATATCATACCGTACGCTATAAATGCGGTGTCTAAATGCTGGCAAACCTCAGGCCCCATCCCAGATCAATGTGTCCACCCCACACACACACCGGGTCCTCATGATTAAGGCTCCCTCCCCCACATCTTTGCCCTTTCATCTCTCACAAAGTTTTAGTTTTCCTCAAGTGGGTCTAGCGGAAAGTCCTTTTTGGCTGTTGTGCTTACTTGTTTAAAGCTTTCTCCAGGTACTCCTGAATCCACTTTAGCTTCGGGTCAATGCACACTTGTCTGTTGTTGTTCTTCAGCCGAGCTCTGTGAAAACAGAATGGCAACAGTGTGCGGCTGCACAGGAGGAAGGCGCTGCTGCAATGTGTGCATCCGCTCCCCCAACACCCATCTAGGGCCCTTGCTGGCACCCCGTGCTCCACTTGGCATGCTCAGGCTCCAGAGGTGCTCCCGGTGTGCTGGGGAAAGCTCGGCGCTGGCAGTGCAGGAAGTTCCATTGCAGAGACACGGAAATGGTAACAGAAGTCTTTCCGTGGCGGTGCAGGGGGAATTCATGTAAGGGAGCATTTGAGCTGCCTTTGAAGGGTAAGTAGGAGCTTGGAGAGTAAATAAAGGAGAAGGGAAAATCAGAAGCAAATACGCCAGGGGGGTTATCAAAGCACGCAGAGGACACTGAGGAAGGGGAGGACAGGATGCTCTAGGCGCCTGTGGAGGGGAGAATGGAGAGCAACAGATGAGAAGTTTATTTGGATGGGTCATCTTGATAGACATAGGGCCGACTTAAGGATGGGCATGAGGAAGCCTGGAGGCAGGAGGCCTCCAGAAGTCACCGCAGTCTGACCGGGAGGGTGACCAGCCAGGGAGGAGAGGGGCAGTGCAGGTGGCTTACCAGAAAATAGTTTCTAGAAAGATTTTACAAGTTCACTGAATGTTTCTTGGTCTCATTTGTTTTTAAGTTCACACTCTCAAGAGCTTCCCTACAGGCAAATTCCTGGGGAAGGCCTGATTCATCTCTCTGGATCTCTTGCCAGAAAGCCCCAGGTGCCAGGGAATGTCACACAGCCCAAGTACTTAAGGGTCTTGAGGACAGCTAAGCCCCAGCACAGTGGCTCAGGGGCACCCAGGGAGTCTTCAAGCAGCCTGTCCATTAGGTGAAGAGGGTTACAGACGTGGCTGTGGCTCGGAGCAACCCACTTTGGGGTGCAAATCTAGGCCCTGCCATTGTTAATTTAGTGTCTGTTCAGACCTGAGAATTGTATTTGGCATCTTCAACTGCAAGCAGGTCCATGCTAGCTAAATTCAGTATCTTTAAAATACTCTTCACAAGAGATAAAGTATCATGTTGTAGACAAAGTACTGAAAAAACATTCATCTTCTAGGGCCCTAAAATATACTGTAAATAACAAACACATTCAAGGCAGTAAAGGGTTAACTCAAAACTAAAAACAGTTTTCTAAAATCAAAACTAAAAACTGTTGGTGTTGGGTGGAAAAGTCTTTGGGAATTTGCAGCTTTGGTTCCAACTGCTGTCTCCCCACTCCATTTTTTGCACTAGGACTTCTGAGCAATCAAATCCTCTCCAAGAGACTCCCCGAGCCCTTGCTTCCCCGTGTTCAGACACAGGACCTTGTGAGCATGAGAGGGCCAAGCTATAGGCTTTTAAGCACATGGCTTTCTTCGTGCACTTCTTGCGGTTTTCTGCACCCAGCTGAGATTCTCTTGTCTTGTGGATGTGTGATTTTGGTCTTTGTTTCCCAAATGAATAAAATCAAATGTTAGCAGCTGCCATCCACACCAAATAACACCAAAACCTCATATGTTGTACTTGAGAAAATACAGGTAAGTGAGCTGAAAATGTTGAAGTTTCACCCAATGGTTAAAGAGGACTTAAACTGAATTTAGGTCTTGTGAGTTAACGTTGGGCACCGGAACCCCGAAACTGGCAGGCAATTTATCACTGTTATTAACTAAGGGCTGGCTAATTTAGTAGGCTTCAGTCAAAACCCTGGCAAAGCCCATAGTTTCTCCAGCATCTAGCTGTGCTGTGCTGAAGAAAGGAGGTTTGGAAAGAAGAGAGAACTACCACGAGCACAGCAGGGTGTGCAGGCCAAGAGCAGCTTTTAAAATTCATGCCTGGTGGCATACTAAAGGTCCTCATGGTAAAAATAGCTGCCACTAATTATGCCAAGTTCAAGGTTGGACACTTGGCTTATGCCACTTCTACACCTTTAACAAGACTTGGGTTAGATGTTACTATGTTCGTTAGACGCAACTTTGTTCGTTACATGATGTTCAAGACTTACACAATCTGAAGGGCACAGTTCGGAGTGTTGAGAATTTTGAGATGCTTGACATTGGCTCTGGCAACATGGCTTTCGAAGAATCGGCATGGGCATCTGTAGCTCAGGCTGACGGGCTTCCCTAGAAGAGGTAAGGAGAACAAGGCACTTGAGTACCCTGCCAGATTTTGGTAATGTGTGTCTGGGTCTGCAGCAGTTGGTGCAGCCATTAAGGATCCAGAGACGGCATCACCGGGGTGAGTTCCAGGTTACTGGTGCATTTTGGGAAAGGCCATCTCCTCAGGCAGCACAGTGAGTTCTGGCTGAGCTCGGACTCAGCTTCTACAGGGCAAGAAGACCAACAGGCCTGGGGAGAGCTGGACCCTAGATTAGGGGGGAGATTAAATTAGAAGCCACCCGCTCAGTGTCTCAAGGTAAAGGTAGTAATTATCGGAGATAACGGTTTCAGTCCAAGGTACTGAGATTCCCAGTTACTCTTTGTAAAATAAATTCCTCAAGGGACAACTGAGAAAGACCTCTTTACTCAGGGAAAAGGAAGGGGGACAAGAGGCTCCAGGCTCTCTGGCCTCTCTCCTCTGGCCCAGGCCTCTAGCCAGGAAGCACAGTAGCGCTCAGGAATGCTGCCCTCCCCAACCCCACAGCCCCCTCCTCACATTCACCTAAAGCTCTAGAAGGCACAAAAGAATCCTGGCTGGCTTCCTACCTGTGAGTCCCCTGAGAGCAGGCCAAGGGCCCACCTTCTGCCCAGCACTTCCCCCAAGGCTTGGAGATTAGTGGAGCTGGAGTCAAATGTGGTTTTCATTGCCTAGGCAGGGATTCTGTGGCCTCAGGAATTGTATTAAGATCTTTACAAAATCACCAATTTACAAAATGCCATAATTGACACTCATTAGTGTAAATTAGCAAGGGGCTCCTGCAGAACCCACTGCTCAACCTTTAAATATAGAATTGCAAGCCCTGGAGGGCTGGGATTTGTGTGTGCTTTTTGTTTTTTCTTTTTTCCTTGCAGACTGTATCCAAGCCCCGCTTAATACCCCAAATTATTTGAACTTGTGGATCCTTTCATCAGAGATTAAATGTATGTCCAAGAATATTTAGTCCAGAGACTTTTTTTTCTTTTTTTTTTCAGCTTGCCTGTTTACAAAGTTCTGAGAGGCCTCTGTCTAAAGTTCTGCACCTTTGGGAAAGAATGCTGGGGAAGCAGGAAGAAATCTTGAGTAAGGGGCTCATTTTATTTTATTTTTTTCTACAGGCTGCAATCAATTGAAGGATGATGTGGACTAGGAACAGCAGTGTGTATTTAGCCACCAAGTTGCAGGAAAAGGGGACCACTTGTCCCCCCACTTCCTTGTCCCCTGGACCAAATGCAACTCCCTGAAACCCAGGAGAAAGCCGAACATCAGGTTGCTGGTGACTCATAGCACTGGAGAGACCCAAAGCAGCCTTCACATTTGTACCTGATCTAACTCCAGAAAGGCACCTCTGGGGCTCCTTCCAGCAGCTGCACTGGGACCCTGCAGGGGAAGTCTGCACTGCACTGTAACCAGATCACCTGGGAAAGCCACCACCAGTGCCCAGGCCTGCAGCCTGGGTAACTGAGGAGCTAAACGCTCCTCTCTGAGTGTTGTGCCTCCAGGTTTCCCTGGATTTCTTTTGGGCCCTTCCAAGCTGAGGCAGGGGGTGGGTTGGGGGTGGACAGGAGAATAGGAGCCCAGTAGTGAGGCACAAGCCCCCCCACCCCGCCCCCAAGCAACAGTGAGCTTGAAGGTATGCAGCCAAGGGCAAATGCCGCAGCCGCCCCCGCTGGGGTGGGTGGGGCTGTGACTCTCCAGCGCCCAGAGAAGAGAAGCTCCTCTGGCTCCCCTAACCAAGCAGCAGTGATCAGGCCAGAAATCAGAACCTATTCAGAACTCAACACACAGGCGCTCTCTCCTCTCCCCCTACACCCCCTGGGATTATCCGTTTCCTTCAAAAGCAATTCTTGTTTTTACTCCCAGGACCTAAGGCCCGCCTGTCAAGCTGCGAATTTCAACAGGTCTTTTTAAAGTGACAGAGCCCCCAGGTGTGCTTACCAAAAGAACAGGGTTTCGTGTGCACCTCATGTGCTCTTTCCTCCAGCTTTTTGTCAGTAAGACTAACTTTCCCAACCGTTCTGGATGTAAATCCGTGTACTGGCAAGAATCCTGACTGGCTCTGATGGTACCCGGGATTTGGGACCCGGTGAGCTTGGCTCCAGGAGTTTTCAGAAAGCCTTCCAGTCTAATGCAGAGACAGGAGCCCAGCTGGCCCCTCTAAGCAGGCTTGGGAAGGGGGCCCACCCTGAGTTTAACCCCGGAAGCCCAGGAGCCCAGCTGCCTGACGGAAGTCAGCCAGTGGGGGAGGGGCAGGACCCCCGGCCGAGCTCTCTCTGTATTGCAGCTTAAGGACTAACCGTGGGGCCAGAGGGAACACCGGCACTGCGAGGTGAGGGGGAAAAAAAAAGCATTCTGGCGATGTGTACAAGGAGAAGCAGACCTGCCTGGAGCCTGGCCCCTGCCCTGGTTACTTGGCTGCCAGTGGGGCAACTGAAGGCCATGTCACCCTTCCCAGGCCAAGAGGAGTCTGGGACGGACCCCACGTCTCTGTGCTTCCCCCAGGTCAGCTGCACCCATAACTCAAGGACCGGGGTGCCTCATTCCAATCCTCTCTCCAGCCCTCTAGGGGAGGGGGCAGCACCGTTTCCCAGAGCGGTGCACTGTGCCACCTCCACCCCCATCCCACCACTCAGTCAATAACCGCCCAAACCAGAGCCCTGATAGGAACAGAAGAATATCCAGCAATAAAATCTAGAAACATGCCCCATGACTTGGGGGTCAGTGTGGAGACACTGCCCCAGGGACTTTTCAACAACGACAAACATTCCCAATTGCCTTCAGTCTGCGTCCTGAACACTTCTCAGGCAGTCCGCCACGACCCCGGGCGGCCCAACCTCTCCTGCCCGGCACAGCTGCGCTGGCCCTGTTCACATCAGCGCGCAGTCCACGGCCAGCGAGGACGCCGGGGCCGCGTCTGCACGAACCCAATCGAGAGCTTGAGGCGCGCTGGGCCCGCACAGCCCGCGGCTGCAAGAGCACTCAGGGTGTCCTTCAACTCTTTGCAGGAAACTTCGCAGCCAAGGAAGCGCAGCGGCCTGAGCCACAGGGTTTCGTCTCGTGTGTTCAGAGGCAATAGTTTATTTTGGTTTGCAGCGGTGTCCTATGACAGGGCAGCGAGTTTCTCTTCAGCGAAAGAAAAGAAAAAAGCCCTCTCCCAGTGAAACGGGACACCACGGTTCCCAGTGGCTTTGGGCCTTGGAGATTGAACTTTGCTGCAGCTCTCATTCAGGGGCAAAGCGCTTGGCCGGCTGGTGACAAAAGCGCCTGTCTGCAGGTGTGTTTGGGGAGCTGGGGAGGGGGCGTGGGAGGCCCGGAGGGTCCCTAGGCCTCTCTCAGGTGAACCCGAGAAGAGGCAGGGAGGTAGAGGCTGGACGCGCGCCCAGATCCGCGTCGCTGCGGACCGCGGAGCTGTGCAGAAGCGCGGCCTGGCGGGTGGCACAAGCCCGACAGCTGCGCCGCGCAGCCCGCCCGCGCCTGGCCCAGAGCCCCGCGAGGGTGTGGGGAGAGGATAGGCTTCGCAGGGAGCCGAGGCTGCGCGGCTGCATCGGACCTCACAGCCTCGATTGGCGGCATGAGGCGAACTTTGCAAAGCGCACTCTCACCATGCACCGCCCGACCTCCAGCACTGTGCTCAGCGGGACCTCTGAGCCCATTCGCCCCTGGAAACCGAGCTCCGCGCGGGAATGCAATGGCTGGGGGTGTGGGCGGGCAGGGGTCTGGGATCCGCGACTCCCCACCTCCGCGCCTTCCCGCGCCAGCCCCGAACGCTCCCTCGGGGCATTCCTGCCCAGTTGTCCCGCCTGACCTCGCTCTGCAGCCAGCCTGAGGTCGGGCGGTAGCTCTCTGCAGGTCACAAAGCCTCGGCGCAAAAGTAGCTTTGGACCCGACACCGCTGGAGCTCCCAGCGAAGGGAGCTGCCTCCACCCCCACTGTGCCGGGCGGCTCAAACTGCGGACGCAAGCAGAGGAGTTGTGGCTCTGCGCCGGGCGGGAGCCGGAGCTCAGACCCTTGCCAGGGCCTCCCCGCCCAGGGCACTCACCGTCGCTGAGGCAGAGCGTGGTCAGCACGAGGGCCAGCACGACCACGACCTTGGCGTTCATGGCGCTGGCTGGCGGGCGGACTAGCGCGGGTCGCGGGCCGGACGCAGAGCTGGCACTTCGGCTAACAGAGAGTGAAAGTGCGGCGGTGGGAGGCGCGCGCCGGGCGCTTTACAAGCGAGAGCCAGGCGGGGCGGGGCGGGGCGCACGGCGAGGGGCGGGCCCGGAGACGAGTGCTGGCCGCGGCCGGGGTCTCTGAGGCGCAACTCCCTCGGCGGCGCCCCCCACCCCTCCGCCTCGCCCCTCCTCCGCGCCCGCTGTGCTCCGTGGCCGCAGTGCGCTCCAGCCTTTGACCTCAGGCTCCGCTGGGCCACGCACCGCAGGCCCCGTCTGCAGTGAGGTCCGCAGCCTGGGTGACGCCGGCTGGAGGGCCGCTTGTTGTCCCTGTGACAGGGCCCCGCTGAAGAGACTGAGGACCTTAGGCGGAAAGTGGGGCGCGCGTGGAAAGCTGCAGGACGGGGCCTTTCGATGGCAGGAACTGAATGAGAACCAATGAAAAGCAAACGAGTTGCTCCCGGGGCTGAGGGACTGCTGGCGGCGGCGGTCCAAGGCAGCCGAGGGGGTCCTGCTTTCTGTGCGTGGGGGCTCAAGCTTGCCACCTGCCAGGCTAGCAGTGCAGCTGCCATGAGAGCTCGGTCCACGGGAATGAGACCGGTCTTTGCAGTCAGCGTGGCTCGGATTCCAAGCCCATGGCGCCACCAGCCGAGCCTCAGTTTCCTCACTTGTACAAGGCAGAAGGCGCCGGCGGCCGCCAGTAAACTCGAATATAGCCTTTGTAGATCCGACCTCTCAACTGTGAAATGAGCTAATCACAGGCCCACCCCGCGGAGTGGGACTGGGGAGATTCAATGAGACCCACCCCACGCCGCGAAGTCCTCTGCATCGTGTCTGACAGGCAGACGGTACTCAATAAATGGAAGCTTTAAGTCCTTTAAACCTAAATATTTCCTGCCTTACCCAAGAAAAGCTCCACGCGACCCAAAGAGCTGAGACAAGAACTCCCCCACCTGGACCTCCACCTCCTAGGACAATACTACTGGCGTCTGCCATTTGGGTCCAGAAAACTCTTCCCACGGAGCCGTCCCTCGGCGTTGCTTAGCTCTCCGGATACCACCTGGACACCTCAGATGGCCCCAGCCCGGCTGCGAAGGGAGGGTGCGGGCCGGCACCCGGGAGGCGCGGGGGTGAGGAGGGCGCCCCTTTGGGCCTCGCTTTGTGACCGCGGGCTGCCCCGGCCACCTCTCTGTGTCCTTCCCCGCACAGCGTCCAGCGGAGTGGAGTCAGTCGCCGCGAGCATCCAGGGGCCTGCCCTGGGGACACATCCCTGTCCCTGGGGAGTCCTGGCCGTCGGGGAGTGGGCTGGCCCGCCAGGCCTGCGGTCAGCGGCTCCATTAGGCGGGGGCGGCCAAACAGGAGGCCGCGAGGGCTCCGGAACTCCGCTGGTGGGAATGGGTGTTTTCTGTGTGTTTTTTTTTTTCCAAAACCACTTTGGCCGTTAGATGGCTATGTGCCGGCACTCCATCCATCCATCCATCCATCCATCCATCCATCCATCCATCCATCCGTCCATTCACCCACTCTGGGCACTGGGCTTGGAGCCGGGAGCCCCACTGACTTGGCCCTTGCCCTTAAAGAACTGAAGGCAGTGAGGTCCAGTGAAGAAGGCAGCTGTCCAGTGAAGAAAGCAGGTCTTTGCTGGGCTGGACGGGTGAGCTTGGCCGAGTACTACCCGCAGCGCTGGGGCTCTGGCGCCCCCTGGTGGCAGCGCCTCCCTCCCGGCTCCGAGAGCTCTGGCGCGCTCCATTCCTGCGCAGCTGGTGAAACCCGGGAGGGCAAAGGGGTCCACGGAAAATCTACACCCGGGCAGAGGGGCGCCCTGCAGCTGGGAGACCCGACCCCGCGGGAGCCGGGCGGCCTCGCTTGCCCTTAAATCTAGCCAAAGCAAAAGCCACCGCCTCTCGCTGCGTCGTCTTCTTTTTTTCTTTGCCAAAAAATCAGATGGGCAGCTGGACCTAGGATCTGTTCCAGAAGCCTGAAAGGCCCGCGTGGGCTGAGTCGAGAGCGTACCAGTGCTTCAGGCCTGGCCGCCGCCCCTCCTGCAGGCGCCCTGCGGCCCCAGAGCAGAAGCTAGTGTGGCACCCATCGGGGCCATCCCTTCCGCTAGTCGTTCGTTGAATACTTACTGAGCGGCACCCATTGGGGCCCTCCTTTCCTCTAGTCGTTCGTTAAATACTTACTGAGCACCCACTATGTGCTAGACCTAGGCTACATGTTTGAAGTACTTCAGAAAAGGCACTAAACGTTTAGAAGCACATGGCACTAAGCATAAGTACGCACAAAATACTTAGAAGGTCATTAAATGCTAGGGGAAGATGCAGCACAGGAAAGTGGGGTGGGAATTACGATTTTAAATAGGATGGCCAAGGATCCATATTTTAGGTACAAGCCTAACAATTTTACAATTTTGCGATTGAAATTTAAAACCCTGTACACTCTGGAGGCCTCCGCACGGCCTGCACAGGCAGGCGGCCATCAGACCAGGCCATTTTAACATGGCTCCAGCTCACTCGGCCACAGGGGCACCTTTCAAATTGGGGTCAGCGAAGCTCCCCACCGTTTTCTCTGTGTCCTGTGCTTATGCTTATGCTCAAAATGTTCCACCTTTCTTTCTCTGCCTGGGGACTCTTACTTCCCATAGAGCCCCACAGCAACCCACCTTCTCCCTGAGGTCTTCAGACTGTGCCGCTCTGTCAGGTAATGCAGGGCACTGTGGCTCCTCAGGGATGCCTTGTTAAGCACAGTTCAAGGTGGGAAGCGGGGGTCTGGCTGCTGAGTTAAAGGCAGGACTGGGCTGCATGTGTGCTAGGTCTCTAGACCCTTGGGCAGCATCTGCCCACGCCCCTCTGCCTGGCCTGGGCCCTTCACTCCTCCAGGGCCCAATCACTGGGCCTGCAAGAGGGTCCCCAGTAGGGATTGAGGGTTTACACTAAATCCGTGTCGTACAGTGTGTAATTGACAAGGTGACTTCAGGTAGTACTCTGAAATTTGTAAAATATAGATTTATGTATTTATTTTTTAAAGTAATAAGAAAAAATATAACAGTAAAGGCAGATATTTCAGATATTGCTCAGTTTTTTTTAAAAATATACGGTTCAAGTTTTAAAAAGTAAGTCATTTGAAACTAACATAGCAAGTACTAGTCTAGGTGGCTGGAGACATAGCAAAAATTTTGACAGCAATACAAAGAGATCTGAAATTTGAAAACCTTTTCTACATGAAGAATATTTTTTGTATTGTTTGATAGCCTCCCACCCCAATCCCCCTTTTGAAACAAATATTTGGCCCCAAAGTGCTGAAACATAAAACCATACGAGGGAAGCCCAATGTCTTCCTTACTCACCTGCCAGGTGAGGCTGGAGAACACTGGTCCAGGAGCGCTCAGGTTGCCGGAAGACTGTGAGGCCCTATGGGATCCCTGGACACCCTCAGCCCTGCCACCCCTCTAGGAGTGCCGCTCTCCCAGCTCCCATGCAGTCCTGGAGGGACCCACAGGAGAAGGGTGCAGGTGCTCACCCCTCCCAGCCACCCACATCTGCCCTCACCCCTTTGACACCTGGCCCTGGAGATCAAGATCAGGTGGCCTATTCTAGGAATCAGGAAGCCTGGTGCAGAAGACAAATCCTCACTGCCTTGCTGATGTCATCTGTGCAGCAGGTACACTAGCTGGCATGGTGGATTTAGTCAGTGTGAAACCACGTGGCCCAGAGAAGGCCCTTAGGAAGATACTGAACAGTGGACTTACATAGGACTTTAGTTTGCCTTCTTTGAATTTGTCACATTTGGTACTTTCAAAGACCAAGCTTGCAGAATAAGTCCCACTGTCTCAGCTTTGAAGACATGGAATCCAAGTCTCCATGGGCTCTGAGCCCAAGGCTCAGAGTTGAGGGCCTTGGCCAACATTACAGAGCCAGGCAGGAGCAAGGGTGCATCTCTCTGGGGAACAACATCTCTGGATCCTGGAAAATCAGCCAGGCCCTGGAAGCACGCTTGGGGACATAAGTCACTCCCATGGCAGTCGTCCAGGGAGCCTTTTGGAATCCCATACCCAGGGCCAGGACTTGGCATTTGACCAGCTGGCCATATTTTTCCCATCTAGATCCTCACTGGCCTCAAGAGCCAGTTGCAAACAGCCCCAGGTTGCCGTAGAGGGAAGGACCCCTGGGAGACAGAGCTGGTCCCCACTGGCTCTGGGCACATGTGTAGGCAAGCAAGGCACACGGTCAGGGTATGTGCATGTACAGCAGGCCAGGACTTCTGTCTGAGCAGGTCCTGCCCAAAGACTCCCTTGCTTGACAGTGCTGAGGCAGGGGGATCTGAGAACGTAAGAATGAGAAACTCAGTTTCTCCTTACTCTCATAACACAAAATACTTCTGTTACTTCAGATGTGTGTGTGTGGTGGGGTGGGGTTTCCCCACATACAAAACCAGTAGTCCTTCAGCTGCAGACACCAGCTGGCTGTCCTCTAATTCGGTTCAACTCTGAAACTCTACCTGGAGGTAGGCTCAGGCCCCGCAGGTTGAGGCCCCAGTGCCACAAGGCTGCCCCTACTTCAGATACCAGTTGCAAGCCCTGGGTTGTTTTCCCTGTGCTTCTGACCAAATGACCATAAATTAGGGTTTCTATGACCCCATCCTTGGGTTTCATTAATTTGCTACCACAGCTCATGGAGCTCAGGGAAGCACTTATGTTTACTGGTTTATTAAAAAGAGTATTACGGGCTGGGTGTGGTGGCTCACAGCTGCAATCCCAGCACTTTGGGAGGCTGATGTGGGTGGATCACCTGAGGTCAGGAGTTCGAGACCAGCCTGGCCAACATAGTGAAACCTCGTCTCTACTAAAAATACAAAAATCAACTGGGCTTGGTGGCGGGCACCTGTAATCCCAGCTACTCGGGAGGCTGAGGCAGAAGAATCGCTTGAACCCAGGAGGCGAAGGTTGCAGTGAGCGAAGATCATACCACTGCACTCCAGCCTGGGCGAAAAAAGCGAAACTCTGTCTCAAAAGAAAAAAATGAGGGGGGTATTACGAAGGCTACAGAGGAAGAGATGCACAGGGTGAGGTTTGGGGGAAGGGGACATGTAGCCTCCATGCCCTCTCCGGGCACCATCCTCCAGGAACCTCCACTGTCCTGAAGCCCTCTGAACCAAGCTTTGCTGTGTTTGTATAGAAGCTTCATTATATAAACATGATTGATTACATCACTGGCCATCAGTAACAGCCTTCAGCACTGTTTCCTTCCTCAGAGGCTGATGGGGCGGGGCCATAAGTTCCCACCCTCTAATGCTGCTTGGTCTTTCTGGTGACTAGCCCCCACCCCGAAGTTACCCAGGGTTGCCAGCCATCAGTCAAGTAAACCAAAGATTTTAGGAGTTGCATGTCAGGAAGCTGGGACAAAGACCAAATATATATTTCACAATAGTGCAATTGATATTTCCTGGGACATTCCCAGGACTGTCGGACTACCAGGCTCATGTTCTAGGGCAAATCAGACCCAAGGCCCCAAGGGTTCAGATCTGTGCCCCCAGTCTCCACACCAGTTCCCAGGAACCAAGTAGTGAACTCCTCCTGTGCTCAGTCACCACAATCAGGCCTGGATGCCTTCTGCCTCCCTTTCCTAACCCCACCTCTCTCTCCTATTCCCCTTGCCTCTGGGCAGACTGGACTCAGCAGCCAGGGCTCCACTGAAGGTTCTAATACTGGAGTATACATCAGCCCCTACCTATCAGAAACCTCAGAGTGTGCACACTGAGAGTGTAAACAGCATTGACACTAGAGTCACCCTGTGCTGGGCACCTTCTGTTGCCTCCTTGCATCTAGCTGATGAGGTGGGTTCAATGGCAAGGCCATTTCCTGAACTAAGGGACAGAGATCACAAAATTATTATTTTTCAGGGCTGGACTTTAAATCCACTTTGAAGTAGGGCTGTTCCTGGTGAAGAAGAAAGAACTGGTTGCCACATAAAACACAGCACACCCAGTTATGTTTGAATTTCACAGAAAAGCAAGGGTTTTTTTGTTTGTTTTTGTTTGTTTGTTTGTTTTTGTTTTTAAGTATCAATGTGTCCCAAACATTGCATGGGGCATGGGGTATACTTATTAAAAAGAATTATCAGTGTTTGCCTGAAATTCAGGTTTAAGGGAGCATCCTGTATTTTCATTTGCTGAGTCTATGCTCGTCACATTGCCAGAGCCCCCTGCCTTGTGGTCTTCTGCCTGGCCCTTCAGAACATGTTGTTGAGGTTGGGAAGGGAGGTTATGGAGTCACTCATTTTTTTCATTGAGAGGATTTCTTGAGTTTTATTAACACAAAGATGCTAGAAAGTGGTGCATGAAAGCAATATAAGAATGATCTTTTCTTGTTCTCTTTTCTGGGATGAACAGTGTAACACAGCGCCTGCCCCAATCCTACCCTTCCAGAAATAGTCCTGGCCATGCCTGAAGCAAGGGTAGGCAGGTCTCTTATCCCCAGTATCACCAGCCCTGCTCTTCCTCTGGTCCCGGGAGATGTGTATGATGCCCAGCTACTGATACTCTTTCCATCCCTTTCAGATGGGTGAGCTGTGTGTGGAGAAGGAGGGGAGAAATATCCCAGTAAAGAGGGCCACGTGAGCAATATGCTGGGCTGGTGGGATTCTGCACGCGAGGAAAGAGCTCAAGAGCTGCTGTGGGTTGTGAAGGAGGAGCTGGGTCTGCTGCCTGCACAGAAGGTCCCTTCCAATTAGAGAAGCCAGGATTCCAGCTCCACTGGCCCTCCTTGTTTGGAAGAGGAATTTGTACTTCTTTCTTCACCTTACATCCATATGGCTGGGTGTCTGTAGTCTTACTGCATGGATTTTCTGCACTGGGCTGTACACAGAGGCTGCTGAGAGAGGCTTTCGAGGCTGAGTGCAAATGTAGGCTTCACCAGCAGCCTGGCATAGGGCATGTAGGTGAGAGATGGACTCAGGTGGGGATACCTCTGAGGTATCCATCCATTCGTCTACTCACCTACCCATATATTAATCCATTCATCTATTTACCCACCGAAACATTGAGTCACCCATCCATACATCCATCCAACACCATGTACCCATCCATCCATCCATCCATTCATCCATTCATCCACTCACCTACCCCTACCCATACATTAATCCATTCATCATTCACCCACGGAAACACCCAATCATCCATCTATATATCCATCCAACACCATCTACCCATCCATCCATCCATCCATCCATCCATCCATCCATTCATTCATCCATGCATCCGTTCATCCATGCACCCCTCCATCTATCCAGCCAATTATCCATCTGCTCATCCATCCACTCATCCATCACTCCATCCATCCTACACCATCCATCCATCCTGCCAGCCAGCCATCTCTCCATGCCATCTGTCCAGCCAATTATCCATCCACCCATCCATCTGGCTCTTCCCTCCACCCCCTCCACACTAGTCCTCTCCAACTGCTTTAGTCCTGAGCGATATTTTCCATAAGGAACAGAAAGACATACCTCCTCCTTCCTGGACCACAGGAAAAAAGAAGCAAGCACCAAAAGCTCAAAACCTGGAGATCACTTAGCAAACTTTAGCCTTGAAATACATCAAAACCTTCACCTTTCTCTGCTGAAGGAATGGCCCTCTCTTATAGGCAGGGAGAGTTTCTTAGGGAAAACCCACCCAGGGAGGTGATGCGGAGAGCAGCATCTGAGCACATTTCACCCCACAGTGCCTATCCCATGAGTATCCTCCATAAATTACAAAGAAAGAAAAAAAAAATCGGGAAAAAACAAACCTTTATTTCTCTGTTTACTCCTCTGCATTTAATGAGCAGTTGTTAACATGACTGAAACCATCTGATGATTTTTACCAAATGGAAAAATCTCCCTATAGGGGCAATAAAACAAATATTCAGGATAGAGAGAGGCAGCCATAAAAGACATTACCCGGTTGTAAACGGAGGCGGGTGGTGGTGATCTATTACCCCTGCCTCGGCAGCTTTCAACAGAGTTCTGGGATTCCAGGAGGGGCCCTGACCCAAGGCAATATTTACTTCTGCGGCTTCTTCAGCAGGTCAGCATGGGTATAATTCTGTCTACCAGTTGACTAGAGCCGAGGTTTTGAGCAGGAAGTGCAAACCCTGAGCACTTATAACTCAGGAGGAGTGAGGCACCCCTTCCCAGAGTATGCCAAGAAAAGCACATTGTACTGTCCTGGCTGCAGGGGTGAGCCTCCTGCACACCCAGGCCATTATCAGCTTTGTGCCCTGGCCAACAGTGCCTCTGGTTGGTGCATTTGGCAGCTGTATTTTACCCCAGAGCTCTGGGAGGCTCATCATTTTTTGGTATACCACCATGTGGAGAGAGCAGAGTTTTAGTAGTGTGGCTGCTTCATGCACCTTGGTAGAGCTAATTAGACCCAGAAAAGATCTTGAAGTCTGAACGGAAATTTAAAATCAAAGCTTAAACTTGCAAAGACAGGCATTCCTTCCCCAGGGACCAAACACAAAGCTGCCTCTGGAGGTGGCCACAGTTGTGCCAGCCCCTATAACAACCTCAGCATGCCCAGATGTTAGATAGACCCAAAGGATCACATAGGCAGGCCACACCAGCAGCTCACATGAACTTAGCAGCGGCATTGCGGAGCAAGCATGCTTTTCCCATTTTCAGATCAGAGAGGGAGGTAACTTCCCAACACCACAGGAACCAGCAGTGCAGCTGAGGCTCTGACCAGGGCTCATGCTATGGCCCTGCATGTTCCCCTCATGCTTCCTGGTCTGGCTGTAGAAGTGTTTAGTTTTTGGTTGCTTTGGATGCCGAAGTGCAGACTCCCCGCTGACTCTCTTGCCTACTCCAGGGTGCATTCACTGGTATGGAGTAGGGACCTGTTACATCACAGCTAGGCCCTGCCTGAGAGCTTGGAGGAGTTTAATAAACTTGCAGAACAGCTGACCACAAAGACCAGAATAAGGCTTGGATCCCTTTGGTGTGTACCCAGAGCCAGTCATGGGGTCTGCACAGCCTCAGAGGCCCAGGCTGGCTGAAGGCTGCAGCATGGGATGGGCTGGTCACCCAGGTGTGCCACAGCACTTGCTCCCACTTTTACATGCCAGCCAGCACCTTCCTGGGGGGCACCAGGCATGACTCTCAGTGCTCCTGAAGAGGGGCTCCTTCAGCCTTACCCTTGATGACCTGAAATGCTTATGGGTTCTTAGAATACCAGTTCTTAGAATGGAATGATTCAAACAGTCTTTGGGTGGTTAGAGGACCTGGAAGAGGGGATGAGGGGCTGCTTTTTTTTTTTTTTTTTTTTGTAGAGGCACCAGAATCTCTGAGGATGACATTTTTCTGTCCTGCAGAAGTGCAGGGAATTACAGCATTTTAAAATTATTCATCTTTATTTCTTCTTCATGGAGAGCTCTAGTTGGTTTATGAAGGAACTGTCCTGTGCATTTTTCTTTCCCATGGAGCTACCAGGTTCCCATCCTCATTTTGCCAGTGAGGACTCTGGAACTACAGACCTGAAGGAGGTTACTCAGGTGGTGGGGGGGCGCCAGGGCACCTGGAGGGGTCACACCCTGGGTTCTGTGGTCTCTAAAGGTGGGTGCAGAACTGAGAAGGCTGGGAGCTCTGTCAGGTTTTACAAAGAGTAGCTTGTTGGATGCTTCTGCAGGATCACTGTTAGATGTGACCTTAGCAAGACACAAGACAAACAATCTCCTCCCAACAGTCACTGCCTCACTCCTACAGGTTCCCTGGGTTTCTGAAGCCACCTTAGTCTTAACACAAGGGGGGTTTCAGGCAGGTGTCTGCACACAGCCAGGCCTGGGGCACGCCTGAGTGTCAAGGAAAACAGGTTTGAAGCCCCCATGCCGTTGCTGCTTTCAGCTTGGCCCCCTGAACAGGTCCTTAAATGAGAGTTTGTTTTCTGTAATCACCACCTCCTGGAATCTGGGCAATCATGGTTTCTGTGGGAACCAGTCTGTCTGCAGGCCCAGGAACCATGGAAGATGAGAAGCAAAGATAAATTGGTCTCTTTCCCCAGGGGCCAGCCCTCCATGAGTATTGAAGAAGGGAAGGGAGCGGGGCTTAGGGAAGGAAGAGGAGAGGACAACGCAGAGGTCCAGAGAGAGAACACATTTTCCAGGAGCAGCCCTGTGGTAGGAGGCAGAGGGTGCATGTGTGTGTCTGTGTCCATCCTCATTGTTGGACAAGCCTCTGCCTCCAAGAGCGCAGCAGGAGCAGCTGAGGGCGGGGCCAGGCCGGGGTGTGCTTGCCACCTTTTTCTCCCTCCCTCCCAGGTCATAGAAATGAGGCCCTCCTCTTCCCTTCCCCCTGTCCCCATAGCCCAGGTGTGTGCTCGTGCCTGCCCCAGCGGACATCTGGGGCCAGGAGGTGCCTAGGTGGTGAACAGCTGGACTGATTCCGGGAATGACAGAGGACAAAGAAACAAAAAAAGGAACTTGTTTATTCAGGTGGAAATGCTTCATGTGTGCAAAATTTGACCTCCATCTCCCTAGGTTGCCAGATGGTGGATATGTTTAGTTTATATGTAAGAAAGAGGAAGAAACTGGATGGAGAGCCAGTAGTCAGGCCTTATAGTGGCCCACTCCCCACTTTGGGCTCAGAGGGACACTGTCCACGCCAAGAGAAGTGGGGTGCCACTGGGTGCCCCTGGGAAGAGCCTTTGCCTCCCAGCCTGGCCTGGCCTGCCAGTGTCCTCTGCAGGATTGAGGGAGCTGCTTGGCAGATGCCAAGTTTAGCTCAGATCCTAACCATGGAGGAGAGAGGTGCACTGGGCGTCTCCACCCCACACCCAGGCCTCTAGGGCAGAACTCATTTGACCTTTATGGCTGTGGATTTGGGGGCCTTCAGAGGCCACATTTCCACCTCCAGCAGCTCAGCCTGGGGAGAGAGGGTCAGTGGTGAGCCAGGCCAGTAGGCAGTCACAGCTCAGCGCTGCACTCCTGTCCAGTAAGCCCCTGCTTCCCGGGATCAGTTTGTGGAAAGAACCTAAAAAGTCAGGACA
The DNA here is from genome assembly GCF_002776525.5 of Piliocolobus tephrosceles. Lineage (NCBI taxonomy): Eukaryota > Metazoa > Chordata > Mammalia > Primates > Cercopithecidae > Piliocolobus > Piliocolobus tephrosceles. Next base: position 88,223,151 of record NC_045442.1, on the reverse strand, counting down.
CTGCTGTCCTGGAACACTCAACAGCTTCTCTGCCCCTGCCCATACTCACTTTTCCTGAGTTTGCTTTTCCCGAGTGACCTGATTGGCACCCCAGTGCCTACATGTTGTTGGAGACAAGGAAAGCGAGTCTCAGGGAGTTTGGCACCAGTGAGTGGAAAAGACGGAATCTGAACTCACAGTCAGCAACAAATCCCAGCTTTCCCGGTCATGCTGCACAAGCCCTCTCAGAGCAGGAGGGAGGAGGCCTCTCACCATGACTGGCTGCTTCTCAGCTGGGCCTGGAGTCTTAGGCTAGAACTAGAATTTGCAAGAGTCCCAGGACGAGAGCTGGGGAGAGGGTGGCAGAGCCGAGAGGGTTACCCCTGGGGCAATTTGAAAGGTTTCATGAAGGAGGGTACCTGAGCTAAATGTTGAAGGAGGCAAAGATTAAAAAGTAGAGATGCGGTGGATAGAGCAAGAGGGTTTGGGGAACAAAGAAAGGGTGAGGCCACAGGGCTCGTGCTGGGAGCAGCAAGGAGAATAGTTTGGTGAGTAGCAGGTGCCTGAGGGGTCCTCATCAGACTCCACGGGGAAGGCATGTGGTGACAGGTCACTGAGGCCCTACCTGTCAGTCAGACCAAGGAGCAGAGAGTTGCCCTTCAGGCCTCCGTGTCCACTTGTCCTCATCTGTGGGACATTGTAACTACCTTCCTTTTCGCTGGAGCCCGCACTTCCCAGTGCCCTGCTCTGGAGGGTGTCTGTGGAGTGTCTGGGGTGTCTGGTTCATGACTGCTCTTTCATGTCTGGCACGCACTGCCATTTGAGAACAGGATAGTGGTCACATTGCTAGGGCCAAAGCCACTATCAGACCCTGACTGAGCCCAGGCCTCTCCAGCTGCCTGCTCTCCAGCTGCCGGATCAGGAGCCATGCCCCTTTCTGTGCAGTGTGAAGAGGGCCCCTCCTTCTCACCCATGCCTTGCTCATGCCCTGAAGAGCTTCCACCTGCCTGCAGCTTCCCTTTGGCCATCTCAGGTTCATGAAAAGGGGGCTGGCCAGGAACTAGCATGCCTCCCACAGTCATCCCATCCTCCTAACTGCAGCTTAATGCCACCATACCCTTCTCCCCAGACGTCCTTTCTGCCACTCCATATCACCAGTTAAGCCTGGCAGGACATGTCCAGGATGACCTGAAAATCCCCAGGCAGCCAAGGTAGCCCACAGCTAGGATACTGCTGAGTTTGGGAAGCAAGCGGCAGGCCCTGGCAAACCTTGAGCACAAGACAGCCATGATCACAGACTATTCATCTGTGTATTTACTTTTTTAATAAGCAGCAAATTTATTTGGGGAGGGAGGGAAATAAGCAGGATGGTCAGGGGTGTTATCAGGCTGAGATGTCATCTGAGAAAGGCCCCAGTCCACCCCAGGGGAGCTCCAGCCCTGCAGAAGTGGCTCCCATGCACTTCCCTGATGGGATGTTGGATGTCACCGTCCCAGGAAGAGGCAGGACCGTAGGCAAGGCTGCTTCCTTCAGTGGAGGGCAGCTTCCGATGGGTGGCCAGCAGAAGGGCTGGCGGGTGGCCGTCAGCCAGGAGCTCTCCCAGCACTGGGGGGAAGCTCGTCCTTCAGGCCTGGTGGTCCCTGGTGGGGAATCACAGCATCCACAGTCTACCCCTTGCTCTGCCAAACCCCGGCTTGAGAGGGTTTTGTGTTCGAAGGGGAGCCCAGCCAGGGAAGGCACAGGATGTGGACTTTGAGGAGTCCCCGCAGGCAGGAGGCCCCTGTGTGTGGGCAGCCAGCTTGGACAGGCAGGTTGATGAGATCTCTGTGAAGTCTCTCGGAATTCGGTGGAGTTTCATGGGCCAGGTTTAAGATGAAATGTATTTTAAAGAACTTTTTATGATGGAAATAGCAGGAATATAAAAATTCCACTGGCTTGTTGGAACAGAGTGTCTACAAACCTTTTGCGAGGACTTTTGTATTAGTCAAACAGTTTTACAGTCACAAGTGACTAAAATCCAACAGAATTAACTTAGGCCAAGGTGGAGGAATGGGCCAGGATGGGATGGTACAGGAAGGGAAGGGAAAGAGGGGAGGGGAGGAGAGGGGAGACAAAAGTAAATCTGCCTCTCTCCCCCGTCTCTGCCTACTCTTACATACTTGAAATGGAGGAGGAGAGCCCTGCAGCCTGGCCCCAGACTCTGAGGAGGGATTGTGCACTGAGCTCAGCCAGGGGTTCAGTAGAGCTGGGTCATGTGGCTGCTGCTGCCTAGTCCTGGTGGAGGGTCCCCGCACTTAGCTTCCCCCACGCCGCTTCTCCCATCCAGCTGCTAGGATGAATGCAGATGAGGCCTGGGGCAGGGAATGGGGAAGGGCAGTAGCTGGGGGTTAGCAAAGTTTGAAGTCTGACCTAGGCTCTCACAGCTGGCCAGCGGCTGCCACAGGGCTCCAGAACAAGCACTGGTCCCCAGTCCTTACTACCGGCTTTTTTCAAAACCTAGTAGGATACTTGGGACATCTGGGCATAGGCAATCATGCCTTTCTTCTGAGTCATCAGCCTGGCAAGGCCCAGCATGGGTAAAGAGTGGTGTCAGGGGTTCACATGGCTACCTTATAAGTTCCAGAACTCCAGGTCCACAGGAGCCCCTCAGTCCTGAGCCCACAGCAGGCAACTCCAGACACAGGCGGCACAGGTGACATCAGTCACCTAGTCCGAGCACCACAGGCTTGCAGGCAGATGTGCTACGAAGCCCATGGTTGACCATTCTGTTTCTCAGCACTGTCTTTTTATTTATTTATTTATTTATTTATTTATTTATTTATTTATTTATTTATCTTTTTTGAGACAGAGTCTCACTCTGTCCCCCAGGCTGGAGTACAGTAGTGCAATCTCAGCTCACTGCAAGCTCCGCCTCCCGGGTTCACACCATTCTCCTGCCTCAGCCTCCCAAGTAGCTGGGACTACAGGTGCCCGCCACCACACCCGGCTAATTTTTTATATTTTTAGTAGAGACAGGGTTTCACCATGTTAGCCAGGATGATCTCGATCTCCTGACCTCGTGATCCGCCACCTCGGCCTCCCAAACTGTCTCAGCACTGTCTTTAAAGGTTGGTGCAATACTTTCAGCATGCGAACACTACGCAGGAAAGAAGCTGGCATTGAACTCAGGCTTCCGGAGCATCTCTTATGGTCTGCACCCTCCTGGGAAACAGGCATATGTTATCTATGGTAATTGACAGAAGGATACTACAAAACAGGCGATTTTATAACCATTTGTTAAATTAAGAAAGAAATCGGCTTAAGCAACATCAGTAACTCACCCAGTTCACCCAGTGAGTGGCCGGGATGAATCTGGGCTGTCTGGTTGGAGCCTGTGAGAGCCACACCACCTGCCTCTGTCAGGTGGCAGCTCCTCCTGCTGTGTTCTGGGGAAAGTGCTGGGGAAAGTCAATTAACAGCACTAGTATTGGCCTGCGAGCCAGCATCCTCACTTGCAAATAGGGCTGAGTGGAGTCTTTTGATGCGAAGATTAAGTATATGTGAAGGTGCCTTGTAAACTGTGAAGTGGCATGCACGTGGCACACAGAGGTGTCAGGATGCTTACCCTCTCAGCTGGTCACTACACAGGACTATGAAGATACAAGGGCAAGCCCTGCTTGCTTTACATTTATTTTAAAAGCCCCTCTAGCATGAGAGAACAAGGTGAACCGATGGCTCCTCATCCCACTCCCTGAATGCAGCTCATTTTTCATCTGCAGGTAGGCAGTTTTGCAAACAAGGTTCTGAACCTGAAGCTCAGAGGATAAGCAAGACCTCATGCCCCCTGGGGCCTCTGCTTGCTCCATGTTGGTGCCCCAACGTCCAGGGATGCAAAGCACAGAGGACCCTTAGAGGCCACACTTTGAAGTGCTCATTCAATGGACCCAGGGATGAAAGTGAGGAGAGAGTTAGGGGAGTTGCGCGAAGTAAGTAGGGGCTGAAAATGGGATGTGACCCAGGACATCCAGGATGGTCAGATTTGGCCAGGAGAACTGTGAAAATAGGGGAAGCTGATCCCCAAACCCCACGCCCTTTTGAAAAATCAACCCTGGTGGGCGCAGTGGCAGAAGGACCTGAGTTTGTTACAAAGACCTCAGCAATCCTCTCACTCTCCTGACCTGTAAACACCAAGAGCCAGAGACAATGCAAGTGTCAGACGCTTCTCCACCCCCAGTGAGGCCTGGGAAGCCCAAGTTGATTGGCTTTCTTTCCAGGAAGGCAGAGCCCAGACGCACTTCAAGGTGGATATTTCTGTTTGTTTCCTCCTCAAGGAAAGCACAGCTGAAGGGCTCACATATTCCACACCCTCTTTTCAAGGCTCATTAATAAGGAGCCCAGGGCAAAATCATAAACATGGCAAACTCCACAACCCACCAAGGCCGGCAGAGCAGTGAGAGCTGCATTAATGGGGAATTTCAGTGAAATGCCGCCCAGCTCCTAAATTCATACCAGATGAGTTCCAGAAGATTAAAGTTATTCCAATAAAGCCCTGGGGAATCAATCACGCTCTGCTTTGTAACCTTCTTGGTTTTCCACATCATTCACACAGACCACTTTCTACAGGGCACTGGGGTTTTCCGTAGCTGGGCTGGACCCACAGGCTCCAAGAAAGCACTTCAGGTTAGAAAACCCAGCAAGAGGACAGGCTTGGTTCAGGCCAGTGGCTGGGGTCTGGCAAGTGGCTTGTTTAGTGACCAATAACAATGGGATGTGAGAGTCTGGGGTGAGGGGTGGGCTCCCTAACCCCAGGGCTGCCTGAGGCATGCCCCTGGGGGTGGTCACTGTTGGAATCTTGATAAAAAGCAGCCTGAAAGCTGGAAAGTGGCTTGGTAAAGAGCGGAACCCGTCACAGTTCTCTTTGATACTGTTTTGATGTTTTCATTTTTTATCCTTTTTTTTTTCCTCAAAGTGCCTCCCAGCCATTGAGGATCAATCTCAACTCCTGTATGCTCAACCAAGCTCCTGGTGAGCCAGTGATCCTGCGCAGTTCTCCCCCTGAGACCCTAGTGGCCACTCGCACTGTCCCTGAACTCCTGTCCCCAAGTGTGAACACGGTCCTCATTCTGCATTGCACTCCTGGGAGCAGACATCAACTCTCTCCACCTCCACTTTCTATGAGAGTTCCAGATGACAGAGGTGCAGAATAATCCACTAAAGAGTCTGCAACCTCTAAGGCCCAGACCTGCCCTGGGTTCTCTGCCCCGGCCTTCTGCTATGTCCCTCCAAACTCCAAGCTCTACAAAAGTCCCAAGTTTGTCCACATTTTGGTGTTCAAGCCCCAAAACCCTCTGGCCCATCCTGAGTGCTCCTTCTTGCTTCGCAATATTGAGTGGGACGACCATCAATTGCCTTCAGAGAAGTCCCACGCTCAGCTTCAGAAATGTAGCTTGGTCCAGGGACCAAGCAAGATATTCACAAAGCTGACCGACACAGGTGCATTTCACACTTCTTATTTGTTGATTCTTATTTATGATAATATTTAACTTAGGATCAATTCTCAGCGTTTGTGAGAGCTATCTGGAGTTTCTTTTTCTGTGCAACCTATTTTTTGGTTTTGATGGCAGAATTCTATTAGCTTTCCAAAGAATTATCTACAGACTCTCCCCTCCCCCAACATTCTTGCTCTTGGTCAGTTTAAACAGAATTCAGCATTTGAAAAACCCCATCCAGAAAACAGTGGAGCCAGTGCCTTTGAGGGCTGTAGTTCTTTTACAACTGTTTGATTTGCCATTTAGGCATTACTATCTCTTCTTGAGTCCATTTCGATCATTTGCATGTTCCTAGAAAATGGCATTTTATTCAGGTTTTCAGAGTTATTAATGTGTTTAAGTAATTCTGTTTTCTTCTTTTTTGGATTCTGGTTATTTGTGCTTTCTCATACTCTGTTTCTTTGCCCCCTGCCTCCTTTCTTCCCTCCCTTTCTCTCTCCTTGCTTTCTTTTACTTTTACTAGTTTTTGTTTTCCTTGACTGGGCTAATTAATATTTTGTTGTACTCCATTCTGTTTCATCCTGTTCCATTCTCTTCCCCCACCAAAAACATACCTTTCACATCGTAGTCAATTGTACGAGGCTTTTCTGTTGTCACTGTGATTCTATTTTTAACATTCTTTTTAGTGACCTTAATCAAAAGAATTATCATGTAAAATTAGTTCATTTGTTTTTATTGGTTAATATTTTTCCTGAAAATATTAATGGCTATATATTTTTCTATGAGCACAGCTTTAATAGTATTCCAAATATTCTGAAAAGGAATATTGATTTTAAGGAAATTCCATGAGGGACTTTTAGTTTTTCTTTCACTAAAGTATTGTTTAGGGAAGAGCTTTTAAAATTTCAGAATTGTTCTGTGTTATTATTGCAGTGAGTAAACTTTTATTATGTATTCTTACTTTTCCTTTATTGATGATAAGAAGGTGGTTTTTGTCATTTTTCTTTCTTTTGAGTTTGAGATTTTCTTTGTGAACAATAGAAAAGGATACACATTTTCTGTTCACAAGGCATGGGGACATATGTAAAATGTCATGCATGTTTATATGAATATATATGTGTGTGTTAAACATATGATCAATCTATTAATGGACTCATTTGAATTCTCTGTGTTTCACTCTTCCTTAATTTCTTGACATACAGGATTAACTGAGAGAGCTACACTAAAGTCTTCCAATGATTTTGTGCTTTGTCAAATTTATCCTTTTATTTATTCCAGTTTTTGCTACATTTATTAATGCTATGATGCTATGTGGGTTCTTGACAGCTGTATCTTTAAATCAGTTGAGCAATAAACATTACAAAATATTTTATATTTTATGTTGAACATTTATATCAAATACAATATTTTTTATATTGAACACAATTTCAATATTTTTTGGTCATGAATGTACCTGTATAATATTGACACCCACCTTTCTATTTGTTTACATTTAATTGGAATATTTTTGCTCTTCATTCTGCTTGCAGTCTTTCTAAGTTCCTTGATTTTAATTTCATATTTTGTAGAATACAAGTAACCTGGAATTAGGTTATTTTGTTTTGGTCCTGACTGATGACCCTTCTCCTTTGGGTTAGGCTTATACACTCATATTTATTGCATAAAATATACACTGTAAGACCTAGCTTTGGCGTTTCCACTTGAAAGCTTCCTTGGTTTTTAATTTTTTCTATCTTTTGAGCTAGAGTCTGTGTTCTGCCTCCTAAAAAACATCACCAGTAATTTAGAAGCAAGAATGTCAGTTTTTACACCAAAATGTTGATTATATTTGCTTATACAATGTTGCGTAACATTTGGCACCTTGGTGAGAAGTCAGACTGGAAAATTGCCTATGGCTCTGAACTTCCGATGATTAGACTTCAGTGTATTTTTTCCAATAGAGTCGCCTGTTGCCTATTACAAGGAAGTTAGATGTCTCCTGACCTCAGCCCATCTGTCAAGTTAAAAACCCTGTTGGATAAAAAGTTTCTGCTTCAGTCTTGCTGCCCATGCCCATGGGAGAAGCTACAACAGGGGATTTACTCTCCTGGCCTAAATCAGGTCCAGCTTCTGGATCTCCCTGCTCCATGCTGGGGGATACTGGACATTCAGGGTGCCTTTCTGTCAGCCCCACAACACAGCCTCACTGGGGTGGCTGACTTTGTGCTGACCTTGTGTCTCTGAGCTCAGTTTCGACTGGGGTGTACCTGAGGGTTAGTCTTCAGAGACCTTGGAATGAGGTAAGGCTTTCCTAGTTTCATGTAGGTGATTATTTTTCCTTTTGTCTATATTGAGTTATTTTGGTTCATTTGAGAAGTAACTGGGCAGGAGGCTTGTTGACATTTACTTGAAATGCCATCCTTTGTCACCTCTAAATCAATCTGTTCTCTTCTCCAGGATGGGATCTCTTTGAAACAAGAGTAGTTTCATTTTCAAGGTGGGGGCTCTAGCACCTGGCCCAGTGTGTGGCAGGCAGGGAGTGCTCAGGGCATGTTTGTGGGGACTTTTCTCAACAGTGTGCAGGGCTAAATGAGGGAGTGGAAGCCTCTGCTCTGCAGCGAAGACAAGACAATTATGATCAGCCTCTGAATTTCCATCACCATTGCCACCACCTGGGCCATAGGCGCTTGTGCAGCCACATGGAATACCTCCTTTGTTAGAAGTACCCAGTTTGGACACTGTGGCCTTTTGGCTAGCTTTCATTTTCATTGTATCTCTTCACAAATTTTTAGATTAAAAAAAGCTTTATTTACTAAAAATAAAAATTTATTTCTTTAAAGCAAGCATTTAAAGCATTTAGTGTGTATTTCTTCTGATATTGATTTTATTATTAAAAAAGACCAAAAATTCCTTGGAAAACATAATTAGTGGCCAATGTTGAGGATGGAAAGTTTAACTTTCAGTGAAGAAGAACCATTTTCAAGTTCATATAGACAGTAAATTAGCCTCTGGAGCAATGACTCAAGAGCCCCAGCCATCTGGAGAAGTGGTTTCCATGCAAAAATTTACGGTTGCATGGTTGTACTTTAGTGCTTTCAGTTGGGTTTCTCTTGAGAAATTTCCTTCTTTTGGTGAAGTTATTTAAATTTGGACATGGCTTACATGGCCGCTAGAATTCCAATACTCATTATAAGGGAGTCAATGCCTTGGCCATATGTTCATGATTCCTCTTGTTGATAAAGTCTCCTGATGCATAAATATTCATTTTTTTTCTAAAGGAAGTTGCTATTCCAAATTTGATAAGAGTACTTCGGGTTTCTATTTCAATAATTCTGACAACCCTGATAGAGGAATCACTTTATTTTCTCCCTCCCTCTTTTTCTTCATTGTCATGAGTGATCAATGAATGAATGAGTTTAAAGAAGTGAATGTTGCATCAGTAAGAAGATAATTATGTACATGTCTGTTTCTCTACTTGGTAATTTTTTATTGTTTAGAAGCAGAAGATGGATTAAAAAGATAAAAGCCATCAGTGTAATAGACAATATAAGGCATATTTTAGCTTGTCATTAATAAATATCCCACATCATATAGGTTTTGCTTTGGTCAACAAACTTTTACCAAATATGCCTAGTGTTTTTGATGAAACTGCTTGACCACTTGGAGGATTAGTGATAAAACTGAAAGATCAAGGAAATTATTTGGAGAATTCATTCTGTGAGTGGACTTTTCTAGTAACAAAAGGAAGAACTGATTTTTGCATAAGCTATGGACAAATTAGGTAGTTGTGGACACTGATTCCACATAATACACTGGAATTTAACCCAGTGGTTCTGCCCACTCCTTGCAGTGCTCATCCTTACCTTGCCTGCTTAGATTAAGTTGAAATAAATCTTTGCCTGGTCTGTTTCATCTGTTCTATTGACTTGTTACAGACACACACAAACACACAGACACATACATATGTGTGTGTATGTGTGTATATATATATATATATTTAGTGATTGCCCTAGGGTTTGAAATATACATTTTCAAATAATCTGAGTTTACCTTCAAATACTATTAAATCACTTCACCTCTAGTGCAAACAGCTTTCTTCCCAATTGTTGCTCCTATCTTTTGTGCCACTGTTGTCAATTATTTTACTTCTCCATAAGTTATGAATATACAATCTATTGTTACCACTACTGTTTTAAATTTTTGGCTATCTTTTAGAGCAATTTAAAATAAGAAAAAAAGAGAATTTTACCTTCATTTTTTCAATTTCCAACACTCTTCATTTCTTTGTGTAGATACAGTTTTCTAACCAATACCATATTCCTTCTTCCTGAATAAGTCCCTTTAAAGATTTTTGTGGAGGGAGTCAGCTAGGATGAATTATGTCTGTTTTCATTTGCCTGTGAAAGTCTTTTTTTTCTTTTTTTGAGGATATTTTCACTGGCTATAGAATTCTGGGCCAAGGATTTTTTTCTTTCAACATTTTAAATATATCACTCCATTGTTATTGTTTCTGACAAGAAAGTCTCTTGTAATTCTTACCCTTGTTTCTCCTTAGGTAATGTGTCATTTTTCTCTGCCTTCGAAATTTTTCTTGGCTTTTAGTTTTCAGAGATTTGAATATATGTCAAAGTGTATTTTGTTTGTTTCTTTTATGTTGTTTCCATATTTATCCTACTTTTGTCTTGTGAGTTTCTTGGATTTGTGGTCTGGTGTCTGTCATTAATTGTGGAAAATTTTTAGATGCTATTTCTTCAACTATTTCTTCTACTCCACTGTCTTTCTCTTCTCCTAGAATTTTAGCTACATGTGTCTTAGAATATTTGATATTATCCACAGCTCTTGGATGTACTTTTTAAATTATTATTATTACACTTTAAGTTCTGGGTTACAGGTGCAGAACATGCAATTTTGTTACATAGGTATACATGTGCCATGGTGGTTTGCTGCACCCATCAACCCGTCACCTACATTAGGTATGTCTCCTAATGTTATCCCTCCCCTATCGTCCCACCCCCTAACAGGCTCTAGTGTGTGATGTTCCCCTCCCTGTGTCCATGTGTTCTCATTGTTCAACTCCCACTTATGAGTGAGAACATGTGGTGTTTGGTTTTCTGATCTTGTGATAGTTTGCTGAGAATGATGGTTTCCAGCTTCATCCATGTCCCTGCAAAGGACATAAACTCATCCTTTCTTATGGCTGCATACTATTCCATGGTGTATATGTGCCACATTTTCTTTTTTTTTTTTTACTATACTTTAAGTTCTAGGGTACATGTGCATAACATGCAGGTTTGTTACATATGTATACTTGCGCCATGTTGGTGTGCTGCACCCATCAACTCGTCAACACCCATCAACTCGTCATTTACATCAGGTATAACTCCCAATGCAATCCCTCCCCACTCCCACCTCCCCGTGATAGGATCTGGTGTGTGATGTTCCCCTTCCCAAGTCCAAGTGATCTCATTGCTCAGTTCCCACCTATAAGTGAGAACATGCGGTGTTTGGTTTTCTGTTCTTGCGATAGTTTGCTGAGAATGATGGTTTCCAGCTGCATCCATGTCCCTACAAAGGACACAAACTCATCCTTTTTTATGGCTGCATAGTATTCCATGGTGTATATGTGCCACATTTTCTTAATCCAGTCTGTCACTGATGGACATTTGGGTTGATTCCAAGTCTTTGCTATTGTGAATAGTGCTGCAATAAACATACGTGTGCATGTGTCTTTATAGCAGCATGATTTACAAACCTTTGGGTATATACCCAGTAATGGGATGGCTGGGTCATATGGTACTTCTAGTTCTAGATCCTTGAGGAATCGCCATACTGTTTTCCATAATGGTTGAACTAGTATTCTATCTTCTGCAGCCTCTACTGGGTACATAACAAAACAGGCTCTGGAGGCAAACAGGCTCTGGTCCACTCCAGAGCCCTAGTGAGATAAACCCAGTACCTCAGTTGAAAATGCAGAAATCACCTGTCTTCTGTGTCACTCACGCTGGGAGCTGGAGCCTGGAGCTGTTCCTATTCAGCCATCTTGCTCCGCCCCCCATGCCACATTTTCTTAATCCAGTCTATCATTGATGGACATGGGTAGTTTCCAAGTCTTTGCTATTGTGAATAGTGCCACAATAAACATACATGGTAAATGTGTCTGTATCAGAGAATGATTTATAATCTTTTGTGTATATGCCCCATAATGAGATTGCTGGTCAAATGGTATTGCTGGTTCTAGATCCTTGAGGAATCGCCACACTGTCTTCCACAACAGTTGAACTAGTTTACACTCCCACCAACAGTGTAAAAGCGTTCCTATTTTTCCACAACCTCTCCAGCATCTGTTGTTTCCTGACTTTTTAATGATTACCATTCTAACTGGCACGAGATGGTATCTCATTGTGGTTTTGATTTGTGTTTCTCTAATGATCAGTGATGATGAACATTTTTAAATATGTATGTTGGCTACATAAATATCTTCTTTTGAGAAGTGTCTGTTCGTATCCTTTACTCATTTTTTTCATGGGGTTGTTTGCTTTTTTCTTATAGATTCTTTGTAGATTCTGGATATTAACCTTCTGTCAGATGGATAGATTGCAACAATTTTCTCTCATTCTGTAGGTTGCCTGTTCACTCTGATGATAGTTTATTTTGCTGCACAGACGTTCTTTAGTTGAATTAGATCCCATTTGTCAATTTTGGCTTTTGTTGCCATTGCTTTTGGTATTTGAGACATGAAGCCTTTGCCCATGCCTATGTCCTGAATGGTATTGCTGAGGTTTTCTTCCAGGATTTTTATGATTTTAGGTCTTATGTTTAAGTCTTTGATCCATCTTGAGTTAATTTTTGTATAAGATGTACGAAAGGGGTCCAGTTTCAGTTTTTTGCATATGGCTAGCCAGTTTTCCGAACACCATTTATTGAATAGGGAATCTTCTCCCCATGGCTTGTGTGTGTCAGGTTTGTAAAAGATCAGATGGTGGTAGATGTGTGGTGTTATTTCTGAGTCCTCCGTTCTGTTCCATTGGCCTATATATCTGTTTTGGTGCCAGTACCATGCTGTTTTCATTACTGTAGCATTGTAGTATAGATTGAAGTCAGTTAGCTGATGCCTCCAGCTTTGTTCTTCTTGCCTAGGATTGTCTTGGCTCTGCGGACTCTTTTTTGGTTCTATATGAAATTTAAAGTACTTTTTTCCAATTCTGTGAAGAAAGTCAGTAGTATCTTGACGGGGATAGCATTGAATCTATGAATTACTTTGGACAGTAAGGCCATTTTCACAATATTGATTTTGCCTATCCATGAGCATGGAATGCTTTTCCATTTGTTTGTGTCCTCTCTTATTTCCTTGAACAGTGGTTTGTAGTTCTCCTTGAAGAGGTCCTTCACATCTTTTGTAAGTTGTATTCCTAGGTATTTTATTCTTCTTGTAGCAATTGTGAATCGGAGTTCACTCATGATTTGGCTCTCTGCTTGCCTGTTATTTGTGTATAGCAATGCTTGTGATTTTTGCACGTTAATTTTGTATCCTGAGACTTTGCTGAAGTTGCTTATCAGCTTAAGGAGATTTTGGGCTGAGATGATGGCATTTTGTAAATATACAATCATGTCATATGCAAACAGAGACAACTTGACTTCCTCTCTTCCTATTTGAGTACGCTTTATTGCTTTCTCTTGCCTGATTGCCCTGGCCAGAACTTCCAATACTATATTGAATAGAAGTAGTGAGAGAGGGCATCCTTGTCTTGTGCTGGTTTTCAAAAAGAATGCTTCCAATTTGTGCCCATTCAGTATGATATTGGCTGTGGGTTTGTCGTAAATAATTCTTATTATTTTGAGATACATTCCATCAATACCTAGTTTGTTGTGAGTTTTTAGCATGAAAGGTTGTTTAATTTTGTCAAAGGCCTTTTCTGCATCTATTGAGATAATCATGTGGTTTTTGTCATTGGATCTGTTCATGTGATGGCTTGCATTTATTGATTTGTGTATGTTGAACCAGCCTTGCATCCCAGGGATGAAGCCAACTTGATCACGATGGATAAGTTTTTGATGTGCTGCTGGATTCAGTTTGCCAGTATTTAATTGAGGATCAGGGACATTGGCCTAAAATTGTCTTTTTCTGTTATGTCTTTGCCAGGTTTTGGTGTCAGGATGATGCTGGCCTCATAAAACGAGTTAGGGAGGATTCCCTCTTTTTCTATTGATTGGAATAGTTTCAGAAGGAGTGGTACCAGCTCCTCTTTGTATGTCTGGTAGAATTTGGCTGTGAATGCATCTGGTCCTGGACTTTTTTTTGGTTTGTAGGTACTAATTATTGTCTCAATTTTGGAGGCTGTTATTGTTCTATTCAGAGTTTCAACTTCTTCCTGGTTTAGTTTTGGGAGGGTGTATGTGTCCAGAAATTTATCCATTTCTTCTAGATTTTCTAGTTTATTTGCATAGAGGTGTTTATAGTATTCTCTGATGGTAGTTTGTATTTCTGTGGGATCAGCATGATATCCCCTTTATCATTTTTTATTGCGTCAATTTGATTCTTCTCTCTTTTCTTCTTTATTAGTCTTGCAAGTGGTCTATCAATTTTGTTGATCTTTTCAAAAAACCAGCTCCTGGACTCACTGATTTTTTGAAGGGTTTTCTTGTGTCTCTATCTCCTTCAGTTCTGCTCTGATCTTAGTTATTTCTTGTCTTCTGCTAGCTTTTGAATTTGTTTGCTCTTGCTTCTCTAGTTGTTTTAATTGTGATGTTAGAGTGTCAATTTTAGATCTTTCCTGCTTTCTTTTGTGGGCATTTAGTGCTATAAATTTCCCTCTACACACTGCTTTAATTGTGTCCCAGAGATTCTGGTACACTGTGTCTTTGTTCTCATTGGTTTCAAAGAACAACTTTATTTCTACCTTCATTTTGTTATTTACCCAGTAGTCATTCAGGAGCAGGTTGTTCAGTTTCCATGTAGTTGTGCAGTTTTGATTTTCTTAATCCTAAGTTCTAATTTGATTGCACTGTGGTATGAGAGACAGTTTGTTGTGATTTCTGTTCTTTTACATTTGCTGAGGAGTGTTTTACTTCCAACTATGTGGTGAATTTTGGAATAAATGCGATGTGGTGTTGAGAAGAATGCATATTCCATTGATTTGGGGTGTAGAGTTCTGTAAATGTCGATTAGGTCTACTTGGTCCAGAGCTGAGTTCAAGGCCTGGGTATCATTGTTAAGTTTCTGTCTCTTTGATCTGTCTAATATTGACAGTGGGGTGTTAAAATCTCCCATTATTATTGTGTGGGAGTCTAAGTCTCTTTTTAGGTCTCTAAGGACTTGCTTTTTGAATCTGGGTGCTCCTATTTTGGGTGCATATATATTTAGGATAGTTAGGTCTTCTTGTTGCATTGATCCCTTTACCATGATGTAATAACTTTTTTGTCTCTTTTGATAACTGTTGGTTTAAAGTCTGTTTTATCAGAGACCAGGATTGCAACCCCTGCTTTTTGTTTTGCTTTATATTTGCTTGGTAGATCTTCCTCCATCCCTTTATTTTGAGTCTGTATGTGTCTTTACACATGAGATGGGCTCCTGAATACAGCACACTGATGGGTCTTGACTCTTTATCCGATTTGCCAGTCTGCTTCTTTTAATTGGAACATTTAGCCCATTTACATTTAAGGTTAATATTGTTATGTGTGAACTTGATCCTGTCATTATGATGTTAGCTGGTTATTTTGCTTGTTAGTTCATGCAGTTGCTTCCTAGCATCGATGTTCTTTACATTTTGGCATGTTTTTGCAGTGGCTTGTACCAGTTGTTCCTTTCCATGTTTAGGACTTCCTTCAGGAGCTCTTGTAGGGCAAACCTGGTGGTGACAAAATCTCTCAACATTTGCTTCTCTGTAAAGGATTTTATTTCTCCTTCATTTATGAAACTTCGCTTGGCTGGATATGAAATTCTGGGTTGAAAAATCTTTTCTCTAAGATTGTTGAATATTGGCCCCCACTCTTCTGGCTTGTAGATTTTCTGCCTGGAGATCTGCTGTTACTTTGATGGGCTTTCCTTTGTGCGTAATCTGACCTTTTTCTCCGGGTACCCTTGACATTTTTTCCTTCATTTCAACTTTGGTGAATCTGACAATTATGGGTCTTGGAGCTGCTCTTCCTGAGGAGTATCTTTGTGGCGTTCTCTGTATTTCCTGAATTTGAATGTTGGCCTGCCTTGCTAGGTTGGTGAAGTTCTCCAGTATAATATCCTGCAGAGTGTTTTCCAACTTGGTTCCATTCTCCCCATCACTTTCAGGTACACCGATCAGACATAGATTTGGTCTTTTCACATAGTCCCATATTTCTTGGAGGCTTTGTTCATTTCTTTTTACTCTTTTTTCTCTAAACTTCTCTTCTCGCTTCATTTCATTCATTTGATCTTTGATCACTGATAAGCTTTCTTCCAGTTGATTGAGTCAGAGATGTTTGATTGTCTGAAGTCTTCTTCTCTCAACTTGTCAAAGTCATTCTCCGTCTTCTTTGTTCAGTTGCTGGTGAGGAGCTGTGTTCCTTTAGATGGGGAGAGGTACTCTCATTTTTAGAATTTCCAGCTTTTCTGCACTGCTTTTTCCCCATCTTTGTGGTTTTATCTACCTTTTGTCTTTGATGATTTTGATATACAGATGGGGTTTTGGTGTGGATGTCCTTTCTGTTTGTTATTTTTCCTTCTAACAGTCAGGACTCTCAGCTGCAGGTCTGTTAGAGTTTGCTCAAGGTCCACTCCAGACCCTGTTTGCCTGGGTATCAGCAGTGGAGGCTGCAGAAGAGTGAATATTGCTAAACAGCAAAAGTCGCTGTCTGATCGTTCCTCTAGAAGCTTCGGCTCAGAGGTGTACCCAGCTGTATGAGGTGTGAGGTGTCAGTCTGCCCCTAGTGGGGGATGTCTCCCAGTTAGGCTACTTGGGGGTCAGGGACCCACTTGAGCAGACAGACTGTCCATTCTCAGATCTCAAACTCTGTGCTGGGAAAACCACTACTCTCTTCAAAGCTGTCAGACAGGGACATTTACATCGGCAGAGGTTTCTGCTGCCTTTTGTTTGGCTATGCCCTGTCCCCAGAGGTGGAGTCTACAGAGGCAGGCAGGCCTCCTTGAGCTATGGTGGGCTCCACCCAGTTCGAGCTTCCCAACTGCTTTGTTTACCTACTGAAGCCTCAGCAATGGTGGGCGCCCCTCCCCCAGCCTCACTGCCACACTGCAGTTAGATCTGACTGCTGTGCTAGCAATGAGGGAGGCTCCGTGGGCATGGAACCCTCCAAGCCAGGCAAGGGATATAATCTCCTGGTGTGCCATTTGCTAAGACCCTTGGTAAAGCGCAGTATTAGGGTGGGAGTGACCCGATTTTCCAGGTGTTGTGTGTCACGGTTTCCCTTGCCTGGGAAAGGGAATTCCTTTCTCCCTTGCACTTCCCTGGTGAGACAGTGCCTCACACTGCTTTGGCTCTTACTTGTTGGGCTGCATCCACTGTCCTGCCCCCACTGTCCAACACACCCCAGTGAGATGAACTTGGTACCTCAGTTGGAAATGCAGAATTCACCCATTTTCTGTGTCACTCACTTTGGGAGCTGGAGGCTCGAGCTGTTCCTATTCGGCCATCTTGGCATGGATCTCTTAGCTCATTTCTATTGCTGTATTTTCAGATTCACTGATTCTTTTCTCAGCTGTGTCATATCCACTGAAGAGCATGTTGAGACATTCTTCATCTATGTTGCTGTATTTTTTGTCTTTTCTGTTTCTGTTTGATTGTAGGATTTCTGCCTTTCTTCAGAAATTACCCGTCTGCTTCTGCATGTTGAACCTTTCACATGAGAACCTCTAAGGTATTGATCACAGTCATTTCCCATCTCCTGTCTGACAGTTCCAACCTTGGTGCCATGTCAGATTCTGGTTAGGATGCCTGCCTTGTCTCCTGGACTGAGCTGTGAGTTCTTCTTGTGTTTCACATGCCTCCTGTTTTTGTTATTGTAGCGTTGTTGGAAGTTGAACATCTTATGGGGGTGGTGGGCATGGAAGTGATTTTTTTTTACACTGAACATGAGCATGCCTTTCCTTCAGCATGGAGGGTTGTGTTAATGCTGTCACCACTTTGGCTGAATTTGAAATTTATTGTGCTCTTGTTACCCTCAGAGCCAGAGAGTTCCAATTCCTCTGGTTATACCTTGTGTTTAGGGTGTGAACTACTTTTCCAGAGGGTTTTCCCCACTTCCTGTATTCTGCCTGGCTTAGGAGTCTGGCTAGGTGGTTTTGGGTCTTCTCTTTGTGTTGCTGCTTGTGAAGAATCTGTTGTTGCAGTTCTCCCAGCTAGGCGCCACTGCCACGTGTGCCTGATGTCTGTTAGCATGGTATTGGGGGAAGGGAGAAGGGTACCTCAGACGTTCTGAGTAGGCCTGGACTCAGGCAGGCTCAGTGCAGCTGATGCTTTCCTAAGTGCCCTGTACCTGTTCCAGCTCTCATGAAGTGTCTCACATGTTTCCCTGCCTTTTCCAGGCATGCACATTTCCTTTAATAGTCCATTGCCCCAGCTGCAGTGGGTTTCCACCCATGCCCCCAGGAAGCAGGGTGCATTGCTCTTCCTCTGAAGATTAAGGCTGCTGTTCCCTTCTCTAAGCAGGATGGGGAGGGAGCTATCTCAACATTCTCAATGATCTTCCCTGGGAGTGGATTTTGGGCTTCATGGAGGAAAACCTTGCAAGAGGTGCTAATGCTCCCGAATCTCCATCCCCTTCAGGTGTCCTCCTTCTCATACTAGTCATGCAAAAGTTGTAAGATTCAAAATAGAGTCACTTGTGTCAAATCCTGGCCTAAATTGTGGGTGCAGTGAAGAGGATGAGGGGAGACAGGCTGAGGTGAAGTTGGAGAAAGGGCCAGAAGCTGGGTCGTGCAAGGCCATGGGGGCCAAAGGAAGGAACTGGTGTCATGCTAAGGGAGCCAGTGGAGGAACTAGAATTTGGCACTTCCTTGCTCTTATTTACTTTTAAAGGAGGCTAGTCTGAAAGTTTGGGAGAGGGTGAGTGGGCAACATGGTTTATAAGGTCCCTACTCAACCCCAAATCCCATGACCCTGTCCCATGTCTATATCTAGTGCAGGATAATGAGTTTCTGCTTCCATCTCTCTCAAAATACTACTTATCCTTTACAACAGAGCTGGGGAAGGCCATGAAGGGAGGACTATTGCCCATAATTTAACTGATAACAGTAGCTATCACAAAAAGTTATTCCAAACCACAGCTTACTACGTGAGTCACACAAGGATAGAGAGGTGCAGATACAAAATTCCTGCCTGACACACTGTCTTATAAGCCCAACCCCAAACTGCAAGGGCTTAAACTGAACTCCAAGAGCACAAATCCTATCTAACAACCACTGACAACAATCAGAACTCTCCGGCTCTTGTAAAAAGCCAATAAGCTTTCTTCTTTTTGGCGTCCACAAGAAACCATTTTGTTTTTCCTTCCAACTTTTAGGTTCAAGGGATTCATGTGCAGGCTTATTACATGGGTAAATTGCGTGATGCTGGGGTTTGGTGTACAAATTATTTCATTACCCAGGTAGTGAGAATAGTACCTGACTGGTAGTTTTAGATCCTCATTCTTTTCTAATCTTCCACCATCCAGTAGGCCCCAGTGTGTCCACGTGTACTCAATATTTAACTCCTACATGAGAACATGTGGTGTTTGATTTTCTTTTCCTGCATTAATTCTCTCAGGATATTGGTCTTTGGTTGCATCCATGTTGCTGCAATAAACATGATCTCATTCTTTTTTTTAAGGCTATGTAGTATTTCATGGTGTATATGTACCACATTTTCTTTATCCAGTTCACCACTGATGGACACCTAAGTTGATTCCATGTCTTTGTTATTGTGAGCAGTGCTGTGACGAACATATGCATGTGTGTCTTTATGGTACAATGACTTATATTCTTTTGGGTATATACTCAGTAATATACCCAGAGGATTCCTTATATTCCAAGGACTATAAGTTGTTCTACCATAAAGACACACATGCATATGTTAAAATGGGTCAAATGGTAGTTCTGTTGTTATTGTTTTTTTCCCAAATCAATAGGTCTTTTATTGCACCATTTAAATATCACAAGTAGGTCTTAGGAGTCATCTGGCATCTTGTTTCTGTAGCTGGACAACTCTTAGGTCTTATTCATCAGCATGCTGAACAGTTCCTTTTTCAGATACATAGATACCATGCAAAAATGTCCTGATATGACTGTTGTGGTTTGCTGAATCAAAGCCGCTGAATTTGAAACAAGCTCAATGCCATTTCCTTCAAGGATTAATTCATCTTTCAGAGTTTGACATACTGAACAAGCAACACCTGGTCTCATCCGAACCCTGTGGATGTATGTTTCACCCAAGAAATTTCGAATTTCAACAAAAGACCCATTCTCCTGGATAACAACATTGATGGGGAAGTGAGCATACACAGACCTCATCTTGTAATGGAAGCCCAGTGTAACACCCTTGATCATATTCTGTACATGACTACAAATAGTCCTAACCATAGCCAGTTCCTCTCTGTTACCTCACCGTTTGTCAACCCAGAGCCTCTTTTTTTTCTTTCCAAGAAGACTGAGTTCTACATTGATGTGATTGAAGTCCCTCTGCAGGGTTCTTCTGGGGCCCTTCACAATAACTGTTCGTCACTTCAGTGTAATTACATTTTCTGGAATGTTGACAGTCTGATTGCTGAGAATGTCTCTATTCTTGTAGTAGACACGGCAACTAAAGAGGTAGTGCTGTTTTAAGTTCTTAGAGAAATCTCCAAACTGATTTCCACAGTGACTGAACTAATTTACATTTCCACCAGCAGTGTGTAAGCATTCCCTTTTCTCTGTAACCTTGCCAGCATTTGTTATTTTTTGGCTCTTTAATAGCAGCCATTCTGACTGGCATGAGATGGTATTTTATTGTGGTTTTGACTTGCATCTCTAATGATTAGTGATGTTGAGCATTTTTTTCATATGCTTGTTGGTCACGTGTATATCTAATCTTCTTTTGAAAAGTGCCTGTTCATGTCTTTTGCCCACTGTTTAATGAGGTTGTTTTTTGCTTGTTGATTTGTTTAAGTTCCTTTTAGATTTTGGCTATTAGACCTTTGTCAGATGCTAGTTTGCAAATATTTTCTCCTATTCTGTAGGCTGTCTGTTTACTCTGTTGATAGTTTAGTTTGCTGTGCAGATTCTCTTTAGTTTAATTAGGTTCCACTTGTCAATTTTTGTTTTTGTTGCAATTGCTTTTGGAGTCTTCATGAAATCTTTGCCAGGGTCTATGTCCAGAATGATATTTCCTAGGTTTTCTTCCAGGGTTTTTATAGTCTCAGATTTCCCATTTAATTTTTTAAGCCATCTTGAACATTTTTTTCAAAACAACTGGTGTAATCACCACTTTCCCTAGTAACACCCTAACCTTTTCCTTTGTTCTCCAGACATACCAGAGGCCACCCTGGTCTGTGTGTATGTCCTGAATTGCAATCCCACTTCTTGTTTATTATTCCCAAATAAAACCTTTCAATTTAGAGATTTATCTCTTTATATTTGTTTATGTTGACAATTAATTCATTTAAAAATTTTAGCTGAATTTTCTTACCAGTTTATATGGCACCTGGTGGTGTCTGCCTAGGTAAACAAATACTCAACTCCTGTTTCTTTTGGCATGAAGCTGTGTCTGCCTGGATTTTGGGTTAGTTGGTTGACCTGTGACCTCAGTACTCTGGTGGGTTCAAGAAAAGTCATGATTGTGCAATTTGTCTAGCTTTTTTTTCTGGTTGTAAGAGGGATACATTGTTCTAACCCTCTACATTTTCTGGGCTGACACAGGAAGCCCTTTCCTCAGGTCTAAACACATAGAAAGCAAGGTTTTTCTCAGATATTTGTGCCAGAACTACTGCTTCCCTCTTTTTCCTGGAGAGAAGACATATGTAAAGGGGTTTGCAAGGCTCTGCTCTTGTTTTGAAAAACACATCTGCACATGTCCGTGCTTGCCAGAAACCTCAAACTATTCAGCCAGTCTCCTGAGCACTGTAGCTTTCCCATTTTGGAAAAGGCTTTGGAAAATAGGAGTGAAGATTGAGTTGTGTTTCAACCAGGGTTTCTGTACTCCAACCAGAGGCGTGCCGACTGGAAGAATCATTATGGAAAGGATGGGGCTGAGGCAGAAACTGAGCCGGCCATTGGGATGTCAGGGCTGGCCATGGAGGACTGCGTGAGGCCTGGGGCTGCAGTCGGGCTCCCGGCTCCCCAGAAAGGTTCTGATAATAGTGGCTTGAGAAAGGAAGTGAAAGCTTCCCCTTTTAAGCTACGTTGTAAACTCCCTCAGCAAAGTTGTTTATAGGAAGTGGTAGAACAAATATTATTTAAGGAACAGTGTAGGGAGATTAGGACTCTGTCCAGCCAAGGCATTTAATCTCACCTGAGGGAAGTGAATATGTCCAGCTGCTGAAGAATGTTAAATAGGCCAGCTCAGAAAGGGCCCCCAGGCTGTTTGCCTAATGCTGTTCTTAAGAGAAGGGTGGAAAATGCCCTCCTTCTAGGACCAGGGAGAGCAGAAAGTGGGGAGCACAGGAGGGTAGTTTGGGGATCATCTCACACACTCCTCCTGTGAGTTTGCTAAAGCTTTGTTAATAAACCACCACAAATGGGATGGCTTAAACAACAGAAAATTATCATTGCCCAGTGCTGGAGGTGGGAAGTTTGAAAATGAGGTGTTGGCAGGGTTGGTTCCTTCTGAGAGCTATGAGTAGGGATCTGCTCCAGCTCTCCTCCCTTGGCTTGTAGACTGCTATTTCCTCTCTGTGTCTTTTCACAGGGTCTTCTCTCTGTGAGTGTTTGTCTCTGTACCCCAATTTCCCCTTTTCATAAGGACTCTAGCCATATTGGCATACTGGCTTCGTGGCCCACTCTACTCCAGTATGGCTTCATGTTAACTGATTAATTTACAAAAATCCTTCTTCCAAATAAGGCCAAATGCTGAGGGCTGGGTGTTAAGACTTCAATACGTGGATTTTGGAGGTTCTTCCCACATGATTCCTTGTTTTAAAGAAGGCATGTTGAGACTCAGGAGGAAAGAGAAGTGGAATGGAGCATTTAACAGCAGATATTTATGGAGGGTAACCATGTGACACTGTCTGGTGCTAAGGCGATCATCAAGTCTAAGCTGCCTCCTGCTTTCCCAGAGTCACATCTTAGTGAGGAGATGAAGACCATCCACGGAAAGTGAAGGCAACTCCAGGGAGAGACAGGTATTTTGAAAATCATAAAAGAGGCCAATGACCTCAAGCTTTAGGTCACCTGCACGTGTATTGCAGAGGAGGTCCTTGAACCAGGGTTGCTGGGACTCAGTAAATCCTGGACTGTTGGAAGGAGATAGCCACAGAGCCACCTGGCAGGAAAGTGCTCCAGAGATGGGGGCATCTTGTGTGAAGGCCCTGAGGTAGGAACATGCTTGGTGAGTATGAGAAAAGGAAGAAAGTCAGTGTGGCTGCAGTGATGTGGACAAGGGAACATGGATTGAAGTGATATTGGAGAAAGGGCCCAGAACCTGGTCACACAGGCCTGTAGGGGCTGAGGGAAGGAGACAGTGGAGGGACTGGAATTTGGTACTTACTTACCTTTATTTACTTTTAAAGAAGGCCACTCTGAAGGTTGGGGGAAGGATGTGTGGACAAAGTGTTCCATAAGGTCCCTTCTAGACCCCAAACCCTGTGACTTTATCCCATCTCTATATCCAATGCAGTGTAATGGGCATTTAGCCTCTTCTGCTTCCATTTCTCAACATACTACCTCTCCTTAGGTCTCCTTTAGGCCCAGGATAAATGCCACAGTGCTGCTGAGCTGACTCGGTTTGGTTTCCTAGTTGGAGACTGGGTCCTTTCTCCACTGTCTCTGAGCACTCAGCTGGTTTCGGGGTTCTGTGCAGGCTCCTCTTCCCCAGAAGCAGACACCTTAGGGCAGAGCTCAGTCTACCACCAGACCTTGCTGGGCCCTTCACTGGTAAAGGGCGGGGACAGTGTTTGAGGAGAAGAGGAAAGGAGAAAGGAGGGATGGAAGCAAAAAGAAGAAAGGAAGGAAGGAAGGTAATAAGGAAGGAAGTAGAGTACTTATTAATGCAATACTTTGGTCATATTGCAAGCTTAAGTTAGCACAGCAAGCATCTGTGAATGTATGTGTGTGTGCGTGCGCATGCACACACACACAAAGTTTGTGGTGGTGTCCTGCCTTGCCAGGCAGTACACTTGGTGTTTCAGTGACTCTCAGATGGGATACAGAGACAGGGCAGGACAGAGATGAAGAACCAGCCTAGATCCCAGCTCCACCAAGCACCAACTACACGGTCCTGGACAGGTGACAGGGTGCTTACGTCCACCATGGGGACGATACCCTTGCTTGCCTTCTTGGGTTGCTGTGGCAATAGCTACAGGTGCTCAGGAAGGATCAGCTCCTATTGGCTGCGTCCCATCAAACAGCTTGCATGCTAGGGTGAGTATCATCTTGAGCCTCTTTTCTTGATTCTACTTTAAAGAGCAGACATTACCATGTTTTCCCATGATGTCCCAGAGGCCTAAAGGCTGAGTATGAACACAAGCCCTTGAAGATCTTTCTTCTTTCCTAGCAAACCTCATGTGGACTGCTTCCTCTTGGTTGGATGAATGCAACAAGTCAGTTCTCTCTATTGTCCTTTTTTCCCACAGCCTGGAAGAGAGGAGCTCAGAGCTGCATCTTTGTGCTGTAGCTTAAGAATGGTGTTCCGGCCGGGCTCAGTGGCTCAAGCCTGTAATCCCAGCACTTTGGGAGGCCGAGACGGGCAGATCACGAGATCAGGAGATCGATACCATCCTGGCTAACACGGTGAAACCCCGTCTCTACTAAAAAATACAAAAAACTAGCCGGGCGAGGTGGCGGGCGCTTGTAGTCCCAGCTACTCCGGAGGCTGAGGCAGGAGAATGGCATAAACCAGGGAGTCGGAGCTTGCAGTGAGCTGAGATCTGGCCACTGCACTCCAGCCCGGGCACAAAGCAAGACTCCGTTTCAAAAAAAAAAGAATGGTTCTGCACAGAGCTGGCACCGTGGAACCAGCCTGCTCCGAGGGGGAATCCTAGCTCTCTTGCTTGCTGGAAAGCTATTGAACCTCTCAGAGCCCTAGTCTCCTCTCTACGATGCCTCCCTCATGGGAGTATTAAGTGAGATAATGAAGGGGGTTCAAAGGGGAGCACTTCAGCCTTTTGTCCTCCTCCCATTCCACTTGCAAATTATCCCCACAGTGAGCCATGTGCTGCTGGGGGTGTCAGAGCCCTCGGGGATTCTGGGAGGAGAAACAAGTTGGGACTCACTGAGGTATTGCTGGCATACAGAGTCATTCTTGGTAGCACCGCGGGCAGGTATCAGTTCCTTGTCCCACTGAAGGGCGTGGCACATAGCACAGAAGGGAGAGAGGTTTGTTCTCTTCTTGTCTAAATTCTGTGTTCCTCCCGGAGGAGTTCTCAGGAGATGGTCTCCTGCTAGCCTCCTGTTTTTGACACTGGTGCAATTCTGCCCTCCAATGGTGAGCCTGGGATCACTGATTGTGATACTGGACCTCTAGCCTGGACCTCTAGCTGGCTCCCGCAAGGATGTACCTCTGGGAACTGTTCCAGCCACCATGAACTGTATTTGGGCTGCTGGTCTCATGGAAGTTACGTCCTCATGGAGAGATGCAAAGGATCGTCTGTTTATATCTCTAAGCCTGGGCTGCAGACTGTTGGGTTGCTGTGGTAGGAATTCTCCACGGGTATGGAGAAGGCCATTTTTTCCATAGCTGGGAAAAATGCATCTGGGCAAATTTGTTCTGGAGTTCCAGGCATGGGCAGGTGTGCCAAGGCAGTAAGCCAGGGCAGCAAGTTCTCTGCAGAGGAGGAGAGTAAGGCTAAGAGGGGGGCACCTGTGGGAAACATGCACGGGAGAGGCCCCTGCCACTCCCAGCCTTGACATGTGGTGAAGGGAGGCAATAGATTGGGCCTGGCTGGAGGCTTCCTGAAAGCTGGCATGGAGGAGCTTACAAGCCTGTATGTCTACACTTAATCTTAGCAAAAGGCAAAGAAGCAACACAAGCTCCTGTGCCTGAAGAGCCCGAAGAATTAGGCTTCACCAAGACAGCAGAGCAGGAAGTCCTGCCTGTGTCTAACCGGCCTGTGCAATGGAGCAGAGTGGGGTGCAGTGGGGATTGCAGGAACAACCCCAGGGGTTTACCCAGAAGCTCATGCATGACAGGCTTTAACACTTGGCTTATTCAGGGAAGTGAATAAACTTTGCAGATTGAAGTTGAGGTCAAGTCTACACACTTAACACTTGCTGTTCTATTATATAGCAGTTTCTGCTGAGGAAACTTCTTCATGTAGCTTTGCAGGAGATGTCTTTATCCCGGCAGGTATTCTGAGAACTACTGGAGAGGTGTGATTATATTTCATTTTGGAGTATTGTCTAAAGTAGTTATCACAGTGGAAGTTAATAAAACTTACATTGGCTTCTGTGTTATACACAGTGCCCTGCATTTCGAAGGCAGGCCCAGGATACACAACACTTCCTTTCAGTATGATAGTCCCCATTGCTTTTATTCATCAAAGCTCTTTTGGAAATCCAGTTTCTCCAGCAGGTCTTCTCAGATTTATTAAAGCAATCATTTCCCATCAGCATGTGCACCATGAGGGACTTTGTGACAATTCATACGACTACCAGCTCCTGAGAACCACTGCATGGTCAACACTCAGCTATGGGGTTCACCTTTGGCATCCCTTCTTATTTAATTCTTATAACTCCTACCTCTCATACCTTACCAAATCCTCAGGGCGATTTTGAATTTAGGCAGTGCTATGACCCATGTATTACAGATGAGGAATCTGAGGCCCAGAGAGGCCAAGTTTCCTGAGACCACACAGCTACTAATCCCTCAAGCATAGTCTGGTCTGCCCTAGCTCCCAGAAAACTATGGAACTATAGTTCAGCACTGCAGAGGGATGCTGACCAGGCTGGGGTGAACACACACTGACAAACATCCTGGGCATCTCAACGTTAAAGGAAGGGATTATTAATCACGGACTCCAAGGGAGGTGGCTGAGAGTACAAAGTGCTACCATATGACAAAACCAGATAACATCAGTGGCCAGGCATTCTGCATGGCAGGTAGGTAGAGGTTCAGGGATCCAGTGACCTAAATGCACAGATCAGTGTTCAAAAGATGCCCCTCCAGGCAGTGGGGAGAGATGCATGGGGAGGGGACAGGAGTATTTCCAAGCTCTGTGTTTTAATACCACGTTTTTCTTCCCTCTATTCTGGTCCTCCGGGGCTCTGTAGCCACGCACACCTGCCTGTCACCTCCTTCCATGGGCAAAACCCTCAGCATGTTCTTCTTAGAGTCATGGCTGGCTCCCCATCCTGGCTGGGGTCCACTCCTCTCTGAATGTTTGCCGTGTCTAGGTTACAGGTGGAAAACTGTAAAAGCAAAAGCAAAACGTGATTGTTGTTTTTGCACATAAAACTGAATTTGACATTGTAATTGTACAGGTCAGACAACTGGAAGAGAAACACAGGGCTGAAGGCCACTGCCAGAGGCAGCTGACTTGGGGGCTGTTACGGCCTGGGTGTCAGCACTGTTGAGTTTCTCTTGCTCAGTTCATGAGCATCCCATCAGTTCCAGTCATGGGAGAGGGGGACCAGAACACGGAGGGGCTGAGGGCCTCTCTTCCACCCCCCTGCCACATGTAAACAGTGCCTACATTTTAGGGGCCTCAGTCATTAGACTTTCCAGAGTGAGAGGCATGTGAACTCTACATTGACTTTGCTAGGATTGGTTTACCTGAGTGTTTGCCCTGGTAGGAACATTGTTGTCTATAGCAAAACTATTTTTTAAGAAAATCATTAATGTGTTTTATGTGTACACATCTTGTCTATGTGATTAAATTGGTTTGGTATGAGAGATAAAGCAACATGATGTGTGATTATTGGTGAGAAGTTCTTCATTGATTTTGGACAGAGGAAAGGATCAGTGTCTGGAATAGCTGACCCAGCAGGATAGTCAGGAAAGGAAGGGTTCTGCCTCGGCCAAGCTGGCTTTAGTTAGAAGAAGAGACTCAGATGTTTTCAGATGCGATGATCAGGGCCTGTGTCTGAGCTGCTCTGTCCACCAGCTGCTTCCCACCCATGGGCAAGCTCAGGACCCTACAGGTCCAGCTAGGCTGGCCTCAGGTCTAGGGCCAGGGTGCCTTCCCAGAGCCCAGTCTTGTCTCCCTACCATGGTGACCTCTGTGCCTCAGGCCTATCTCCTCTCTTTGCATGTCATTTGTTCATGCATCTCTCTCTCTGAACCTTCTCCATTGGGGCTGAGTTATGCAGCTTTTTCTCACTGAACACATGGAGTGCCTTCATCTTCCAGCTTTGACAGAGATCTTGACAGCTCCCTGGGATCTTCTGCTTCAGGATTTCCCTGCCAGCTGTCTGCACTCATGGGTAAATGGGCCCTTCCCTTCCAAACCAAATCACCCAATCCCTGAGGCTCCTGGCCCCTCTTCTTCCTGTTGAGAATTCCCTGGACAGAGTAGCGGGATGAGGATCTTGCCCCACTCATCGCTCCTTGCTCACAGGCACACAAGTATCTGCATCTGTGCAAGTCACCATGGACTCAGCCCAGCCAAGAAAGGTGGGACCCGTGAACAAAATCAACCTGCAAACACGAGAGGTGGCCAAAGGCAGCGACAGTTTAGCGGCAGCTATTGGATGTTTCCCGGGTATATAAGGCATAAATGCACTTAGTTTTCAGAGTCCCAGTTTTTAGGGCCTTCCCACCCTCTGATTCTGCAAAATCTCATGTGTGTATGGGATGGGAGTGGTTGGGGGATATCTGGGCCCGGGGCCAAGACTTCAGTCAAGAGCATCTGTGCCGTTAACCCCCACAGCAAATCCCAACCACGTGTCTCCAAACAGTCATTGAAATTTCATGTTCTCGAGTTAAGTAATTCTTGTCCCAGTTTCAAAACCAAAGTCATTATCAAGTTTAAGTAAAGGGATGTTTTCCCTTCCTAATGAGCAACCTTCCAGCCTCTCCTGTATCTTCATATCTGTGAGTCACAGTGAGAATTACTACGGAAGGATTTCTGTTAGAAAACTAGCATAAAACTAGGGTTAGGTCAGGGTACCCTAACTGTGGTAACAGGGGGAATGAAGAGAGCCCTTTAGTTAGGACAAAGCCAGCCTGTGAGTCAGATCCAAGGGCACACTGGATGCCTACTGTGTGTGCCTCACTGACTTCTCTACACTTTCTGTGGGAGACACTGAGCCTGCTCTCAAGTCCTAGGTGTTTATTCAACCAGTTAAAAAAGGAGTTCAGGCTGGACACGGTAGCTCACATCTGTAATCTCAGCACTTTGGGAGACTGAGGTGGGCAGATCATTTGAGGTCAGGAGTTCTAGACCAGCCTGGACAACATGGTGAAACCCTGTCTCTACTAAAACTACAAAAAATTTAGCTGGGCATGGTAGCACACACTTATAATCTCCGCTACTTGGGAGGCTGAGGCACGAGAATCACTTGAACCCAGGAGGCGGAGGTTGCAATGAGCCGAGATCACGCCACTGCACTCCAGCCTAAGTGACACAGTGAGACCCTGTCTCAATAAATAAATAAATAAACAAACAAATATATAAAAATAAAAGAAGGAGTTTACACCCGGCCTGGAAGTCCATTTTCATTTTCACTTGTAAGTTTATAATCACACTTTGGAGATGTGGCACAGGCATTCAGGGAAGCAAGTTATGTAAGTCAAAGCCCAGCCTCCTTGCCCCTCAGGGCTGGGGCCAGCTCTCCAGCCACTGCTCCTTCCTCATTCATTCATTCATTCATTCATTCATTCATTCTGTGAGCATGAATGGGCGGAGCTCAGTCTAACAGCAAACCTTGCTGGGCCCTTCACTGGTTAAGGGCTGGGACAATGAGGAGAAGAGTCACATCTTAGTGAGGAGATGGAGACCTCACTGCAGGTCCAATGTGTCAATTAACATGAGCTGATGGCTACCCATGAGGAGCCACCAGCAGAAGGGGCAGAAGCCTAGGAGACAGGCAACTCATACAGCAGAGAAGTGCAAAGGTCAGGGCGCCTGTGCAGGGGGTCGAGCTGGCTTCTGAAGCATCAGGAGGGAGGGTGAGATGCCTGGGATTTGTTTAACAAAGGATGGGGGAAGGGTGTTCGGGGCTAAGGGGCAGTGAACAAAGGCCTGGAAAAGCAGCACAGCCTGGCACTGATGCGTGGAGGGAGGCCACGGGAGGGCCCACCACGCAGGCTTCCTGGTGGGACTGAGCAGCTGGCCCACTCCACAAAGCTCCCACCCACCCTCTAACAGGTGCCCAGGAATGGACAGTGGGTCTGCTCCCTGTGTCCCCATTCACCTGGCTGCCTTAGCTCCCTGAGCCTTCTTGCATCCCAGCACTTTGCACTTTGCTGGACTTTCCTCTCATTCCTAGGTGCTCTTTACCTCTGCTTTTTGAGCCTTGGCTTTGGCTTCGGCTTCTGTTTCCTGATGAGGAGCTGGGGTGACACCTCCCCATATCTCTAAATTTTTCTCCCACCCCTGACCCTGCCCTGCTGTCTCCCACACATGCCCCATAAAGACCAGGATGCAACAACCCTCAACATGCATATTGCATATAGGACAGTGAGAAAGATTCTGTTTTGGGACCTCATTTAGACCTCAAAGTCCTCTATGCCATCAAAGTCACCATGAAATAGAGCCCAGCTTCCGTAGTGCTAAAGAAAAGGTCCATATGTTGATTGCATTCCCCAGTTTTCCTTTCATATTTTAACAATAATGACCCCTAGGACATCTGACCCCAATGTTTACCTGAGACTTATTATTGCGACCTCACTGCTTATTAAGAAAACAAGGTTAGGCGTCAGCCCCGCATGGCGTGTCCCCATCGGGTGAGCGCCTGTCCGGCTCTGGTGCTGATGGATGGGTCCAAGGAGGAACTCCTCACGGCACCCACCACTGCCCTGGTGGCCCACGGTGGCTCCCCTCTGTCAGGGTCAATCTTAAAAAAATGATTATTACTTTGGCCATAAGCCCAGTGACTAATGTGGCTTTTGTCCAACAACAACCCACGGGCAGAAGTCTGTCATTTCTTCCCCACCCCAGATGCTGGGACTTCACACAAAGGATGCTGTGGACACCACCAAATCAGAACCTGATTTCGGATCCACACTCTCTTTTCGTGGCTTGCAAGTGACACCCAGGGCAGCAGCTGAGCTCCCCATGGCTTTTGGGGACTTCTGAAACAGCGTCCACCGGGTGGGCCCTTACAGAGCTGAAGGAATGAGAAACAGAGATAGACTGGGTTTAAGTCATCACCCGGCCCCTCCACTGGATCTCCGCCAGGAGGGCAAGTTGGGGAGGGAAGATCGTGGTTTTGTAGTTGAGGGTCCCTGGGGGAGAGCCATGGCTCAGCCCTCACCAGATGCATGACCCTGGTGGACGTTCGAGCTTCCTGTGTCAATTTTCTCCTCTGTGAATGTGGTGGGGGCAATGCCCACCTTGCAGCTGTCACAGTGGCTATAGGACGTGGCACCTGTGGCTCACCCCGGCACAGTCTCTAGCACCTGGGCAGTGTAGATGGATGTGGGCTTCCCTTCTTGGTTATCCACTCCATCCTGCCCCTGTTGGCTCCTCATAACAACCAGTCTCCTCCATATCTCATTTGGATGTCCTACTACAAGGTGCAGAATCCCCCTGTCAACTTCTCTTAGAGCCCCTTGCCCCCAAGTTGGCCTTGTCCACCTCACCGAGAAACCCACCTGTGGGGATGGGACAGGAGTTCAGTGTCAGCTCCGGGGTTGGGAGGGCTGACAGTGGAGTGGCTCCTGCTGTGGCTGGTCTGGTGGTGTGGTGTCTGTGGGGAGCATACAGGCAGGACCACACTGGGAGCCTATGGGGAAGCCATCCTGCCCTGGCTCCTGGGGAGGAGAAGCAGAACTGGGCTCACACCTCATTTCATCTCCAGTTTTCTTCAGTAAAGATGAGAGGATCCCAGGGAGAGCCTGTGGCTGCCAAGTGTCTGCTTATGTAGGTTCTTGCAGTGAAGAAGGCCCAGGAGACCCGGATACCTGTGGGATGCCATCTGCCTCTCTCTAGGCCCTTCTGTAATGCCCAAAGCAGGACACATTAGCTCCACCGTGCCACCTAGTCAGGCATCTTGGGTGGGACTGTGGACACGGGAATGCCTGAGCAGACAGAAAAGGGCACAGGCTGTTGGAAGCAGGAGTGTGGCACCTGGCCGGCCTTTGCAGCAGGTTGTGGGAACACTGGGGCTACCTGGACTTCAGGGACCAAAATGAGGGAATGCCTCTTCGCTGACTTTGTGTATTTGGCCCTTTCCCACGAGTGCCTTCTGGTCTCTGGTCTGTCAGCTGTAAGTTTCTGATGGTGGTGGATTCTAGGCTCCTATCTCCCTCCCTCTCTCCTTTCACAACCTACTGGAACATGGGCCACAGTGGGCTTTGGCATTCAGGGAAGGCTGTGTGAGCATGTGGTCCAAGGAGCTCCAAAGAGCCCAGAGGCCCCATTCCTGTCTTCAACGTGGTCACTCACATCTTAGGTTGTGACCAAAGTTTGGAAATGGGTCACAGGACTGTGAGCAGATAGGAGGCCTGCTGCGCTGAGTTGGGTTTGAGGAGGGCTGGGGAACTCAGGCCACTCAGCTGAGTGTGGGAGGCAAACATCAGTTCTGCTAGTGGGAAAAGGCCACTGTGTTCTCAGATCAGCCCTGAGCACAGAGTGGGTGAGCACCCCTTGTCTTATACATGCTGTGCACTCTACTGGATGCAGCATGGACATCCATGACGACTGCCGGTGGAGGCTGACCTGGCATCCCGCAGTGTCCTGGGGACATGTCGGGGGAGTACCTCGGACAGATATCAGTTTTCCTGGCCCTGTCCTACCTGGCTGTCCTGACCCTCAGCGCTATGTCTGGCCCTCAGGACCTGGCTTGGGCTCTACATGCTGGCAGAGAGGCTCATCCTGCTCTGAGGAAGCCAACCCTTGCTGGGAGCTGCCGTCTAAGCCAAGATGCAGGAGGCTTTCTCCATGCAGGCCTCACATTCAAGGTGTGCCACTTGGAGCTTGGGGGTCTTTGAAGGTAGCTTCTTCAGTCTGGGGTGTGACTGGGGCCAATTCCTGCAGGGCAGTTTTGGAGCTGCACATGCTTTAAGAAATCTCAGTCCTGGAAGCCCCTGAAGGGATAAGGGTTCAAGGAGAGATGACTGATGGAAATGGTTTCTCACCTGGCCTGGTGTTGCCCATCTCTGGGAATAAGGATGAATGTCCCACCTCAGACTCCAGGTCCTGGACCTCCTGCTGCTCCCTGCAAGACTGTGCCAGGTGAGGAGGCCCAGAGGTCCCTGAGGTGGTTGGTGGTCAAGCCTTGGTCCCCTCACAGGCCTGTTCCAGGGAAGTCCCAGGGAAGCTTGGGATGAGACAAGAGTGGGAGGAAAGACACACAGGGCTGAAGGAGCAGTTGCCACTCTCAGGGGACCTGGGGCCACATGTGGGGCCTGGGTGCCTCCTCAGTCACCCTCTCTGTTGAGCTCCTGGACCTTCTACCCTCCCCTTTTCTGGGGTTGCAGTACTCGGGTTCACGGCTGGCTTTGCAGCTGCACCCTCATCCCTCTGTGAGGGCAGTCAGAGGCTCCTCCTGGTCTCCCTCAGTGCCAGCAGCCTCCTGTCTTTTCCTTAAGCATTTGCTCTGAGATTGCTGGTGAAAGATGGAGCAGGTACTGGAGGGCAGGAGTGACCCCAGCCCACAGGGCGCCCAGTGAGTCTCTCAGCCTCTTGGAAGATAGGAGAATCACATCTCACTGGGGCCCTGAATGTGTCTAGTTGAATCTTTACAGCCTGGAGACCAGCTGCATATTGTCACCCCTTCCTTAAAATACAGAGAAACTGAGGTTCTAGGCAAGGAAATTGCCAGGGTGAGGTCATCCACCAAGAAGCAAGCAGACAGAGGCGTGACCACGTCCACTTGACCACAGCTCCAGTTACTGTTCTGTGCCCCTCCTGGGTTGGAAAGGGTCCCTCATTCGAGGCTGAACCTGTGCTACGAGTGGTCCCCCAGCTCTTATCGGCATCCACATCCTCTAGGAGGAAGGGAAGGGTGGGAGAGCCACATTTGTCACTGGGCTTATGGCCAAAGTAATAATCATTTTTTTGAAATTGACCCTGACGGAGGGGAGCCACTGACGGCCACCAGGTCAGGTGAGAAACCATTTCCATCAATAGGGTTTGGGGGCACGGGTGGTGTTTGGTTACACAGAAAAGTTCTTTAGTGGTGATTTCTGAGACTTTTGTGCATCCATCACCCAAGTAGTGTACACTGTACCCAATGTGTAGTCTTTTATCACTAACCACTCCCCAACCCCTTCCCTTAGTCCCCAAAGTCCGTTGTGTAATTCTTATTCCTTTATACCCTCATAGCTTATCTCCCACTTGTGAGTGAGAACATAAGATGTTTGATTTTCCATTCCTGAGTTACTTTACTTAGAATAATGGTCTCCAATTCCATCTGGGTTGCTATGAATGTCATTATTTAATTCCTTTTTATGGCTGAGTAGTATTCCATTATATATATAACATGATTTCTTTATCCACTCTTTGATTGATGGGTTGGTTCCATACTTTTGCAATTGCGAATTGTTCTGTTACAAACATGCATGTGCAAGTATCTTTTTCATATAATGACTTCTTTCCTTTGGGTAGATACCCGGTAGTGGGACTGCTGTATCAAATGGTAGTACTGTAAGGGACCTCCACACTTTTTTACATAGTGGTTGTACTAGTTTACATTCATATCAGCAGTGTAAATGTGCTCCCTTTTCACCGCATCTACACCAACATCTATTATTTTTTAATTTTTTGATTATGGTCATCTTGCAGGAGTAAGGTGGTATCTCATTGTGGTTTTGATTTGCATTTCCCTGATCATTAATGATATTGAGTATTGTTTCATATGTTTGTTGGCCATTTGTGTATCTTCTTTTGAGAGTTGTCTGTTTATGTCCTTTGCCCACTTTTTGATGGGGTTGTTTGTTTTTCTCTTGCTGATTTATTTGAGATCCTTGTAGATTCTGAGTATTAGTCCTTTGTTGGATGTATAGATTGTGAAGATATTTTTCCAAATGTGGGTTGTCCATTTACTCTGCTGATTGTTTCTTTTGCTGTGCAGAAGATTTTTAGTTTAATTAAGTCCCATCAATTTATCTTTGTTTTGTTGCATTTGCTTTTGGATTCTTGGTCATAAAGTCTCTGCCTAAGCCAATGTCTAGTAGAGTTTTTCTGATGTTATTTTCTAGAGTTTTTTTATGTTTTCAGGCCTTAGATTTAAGTCTTTGATCCACTGTGAGTTGATTTTTACGTAAAGTGAGAGACGAGGATCCAGTTTCATTCTTCTATATGTGGCTTGCCAATTATCCCAGCACCATTTGTTGAATAGGGTGTGCTTTCTGCACTTTATGTTTTTGTTTACTTTGTCAAAGATCAGTTGGCTACAACTATTGGCTTTATTTCTGGGTTCTCTATTCTGTTCCATTGGTCTATGTGCCCATTTTTATACCAGTACCATGCTGTTTTGGTGACTATGGTCTTATAGTATAGCTTAGTTTGAAGTCAGGTAATGTGATGCCTCCAGATCTGTGCTTTTGGCTTTGTCTTGTTTTGGCTATGTGGGCTCTTTTTTGGCTCCATATGAAATTTAGAATTTTCTTTCTAGTTCTGTGAAGAATGATGGTGGTATTTTGATGAGAATCACATTGAATTTGTAGATTGCTTTTGGCAGTATGGTCTTTTCACAATATTGAGTCTATCTATCCATGAGCATGGGATGTGTTTCCATTCGTTTGTATATTTCAGCAGTATTTTGTAGTTTTCTCCTTGTAGAGGTTTTTTTACCTCCTTGATTAGGTATATTCCTAATTATTTTATTTTTATCACAGACATTGTAAAAGGGGTTGACTTCTTGATTTGATTCTCAGGTTGCTCGCTATTGGTGTATAACAGAGCTACTAATTTGTTGACATTAATTTTGTATCCTGGAACTTTGCTGAATTCATTTATCAGTTCTTGGAGCTTTTTGGATGAGTCTTTAGGGTTTTCTAAGTATTCAATCATATCATCAGCAAACAGCAAAAGTTTGACTTCCTCTTTATGGATTTGGATGACCTTGTTTTCTTTCTCTTGTTTGACTGCTCTGGCTAGGACTTCTAGTACTACATTGAATAGAAGTGGTGAAAGTGGGCCTCCTTGTCTTGTTCCCCTTCTCAGGGGGAGTGCTTTCAACTTTTCCCCATTCAGTATAATGTTTGCTGTGGGCTTGTCATAGACGGCTTTTATTACCTTATCACTTCTATGCTGATTTTGCTGAGTGTTTTAATCATGAAGAGATGCTGGATTTTATCAAATGCTTTTTCTACATCTATTGGAATGATCATGTAATTTTTGCTTTTAATTCTGCTTATGTGGTGTATCACATTTATTGACTTGTGTATGTTAAACCATTACTGCATCCCTGCTATGCAACACATTTGATCATGGTAGATTATCTGGATCAACCGAATCCATGCTGCTGGATTCAGTTGGCTAGGATTTTGTTAAAGATTTTTCCATCTGTGTTCATCAGGGATATTAGTCTGTAGTTTGTTGTTGCTGTTGTTGTTGTGTCCTTTCCTGGTTTTGGTATTGGCTTCGTAGAATGATTTAGGGAGAATTCTTTCTTTCTCTATCTTGTGGAATAGCGTCAATGGAATTGATACCAATTCTTCTTTGAATGTCTGATAGAAATCAGGTGTGAATCCATCTAGTCCTGGACTTTATTTGTTGGCAATTTTAAAACTTACCATTTCAATCTTGCTGCTTGTTGTTGGCCTGTTCAGAGCTTATATTTCTTTCTGGTTTAATCTAGGTGGGTTGTATATTTTCAAAAATCTTTCAATCTCCTCTAGTTTTTCTAGTTCATGCACACAAAGGTGTTTGTAATCTTGAATGATCTTTTGTATTTCTGCAGTATCAGTTGTAATATATCCTGTTTTATTAATTAATTAATTAATTAATTAATTAATTAAATTTAATTTTTTTTTGAGATGGAGGCTTGCCCTGTCTCCCAGGCTGGAGTGCAGTGGCATGATCTTGGCTCACTGCACCCTCCGCCTCCCAGGTTCCAGTGATTCTCCTGCCTCAGCCTCCTGAGTAGCTGGGATTACAGGTGCCCACGACCATGCCCAGCTATTTTTTGTATTTTTAGTAGACACGAGTTTTCACTGTGTTGGCCAGGCTGGTCTGGAACTCCTGACCCTGTAATTCACCTCATTTCTATTTGAGATTATTTGGATCTTCTCTCTTCTTTTCTTGGTTAATCTTGCTAATCTTCTATCAACTTTATTTATCTTTTCAAATAGCCAGATTTTTGTTTCATTTATCTTTTATATTTATTTTGTTTCAATTTCATTTAGTTCTGCTCTGATTTTTGTTATTTCTTTTCTTCTGCTTGGTTTGGTTTGTTCTTGTTTCTCTAATTCCTTGAAGTGTGACCTTAGATTGTTTATTTGTGCTCTTTCAGACTTTTTGATGTAAGCATTTAAGTCTATAAACTTTCCTGTTAGCAGCACGTTTGCTGTATCCAAAAGGTTTTGGTAGGTTGTGTCACTATTATCATTCAGTTCAAAGAATTATTTAATTTCCATCTTGATTCCATGTAGTTGTATGGGTTTAAAGATTCATTTTGGAGTTGATTTCCAGTTATATTCCACTGTGGTCTGAGAGAGCACATGATACGATTTCAATTTTTAAAAATTTATTGAGACTTGTTTTGTGGCCTATCATATGGTCTACTTGGAGAATGTTCCATGTGCTGATAAATAGAATGTATATTCTGCAGTTGTTGGGTAGAATGTTCTGTAAATAGCTGTTAAGTCCATCTGTTCTAAGGTATAGTTTAAATCCATTGTTTCTTTGTTGACTTTCTGTCTTGGTGGCCTGTCTAGTGCTGTCAGTGGACTATTAAAGTCCCCCACTATTATTGTGTTGCTGTCTATCTCATTTCTTAGGTCTAATAGTAATTGTTTTATAAATTTGGGAGCTCCAGTGTTAGGTGCATATATATTTAAGCTTGTGATATTTTCCTATTGAACAAAATCCTCTTATCATTATATAATGTTGTCTTTGTCTTTTTAAACTGCTGTTGCTTTAAAATCCGTTTTGTGTGATATAAGAATAACTACTCCTGCGCACTTTTGGTGTTCGTTTGCATGGAATATCTTTTTCCACTCTTTTACCTTAAGTGTATGTGAGTCTTCATGTGTCAGGTGAGTCTCTTGAAGACAGCAGACACTTGGTTGGTGAATTATATTATGTTCTACCATTCTGTGTCTTTTAAGTGGAACATTTAAGCCATTTACATTCAACTGTTAGTATTGAGATGTGAAGTACTATTCTATTCATTATGCTATTTGTTGCCTGAACACCTTGTTTGTTGTCTTTTTTATTGTGTTTTGTTTTATAGATCCTGTGAGACTTATGCTCTAAGTAGGTTCTATTTTGGTTTATTTCCAGGATTTGTTTCAAGATTTAGAGCTCCTTTCAGCAGTTCTTAGAGTGCTGGTTTGGTACTGGTGAATTCTCTCAGTATTTGTTTGTCTGAAAAAGACTGCATCTTTCCCTCATTTATAAAGCTTAGTTTTGCTGGATACAAAATTCTTGGCTGATAATTATTTTGTTTAAGGAGGCAAAGATAAGGCCCCAATCCCTTCTCTCTTGGAGGATTTCTGCTGATAAATCTACTGTTAAACTGATAGGTTTTCCTTTATATGTTACTTGGTGCTTTTGCCTCACAGCTGTTAAGATTCTTTCCTTCATCTTGACTTCAGACAACCTGATGACTATTTGCCTAGATGGTTATCTTTTTGTGATAAATATCCCAGGTGTTCTTTGAGCTTCTCGTATTTGGATGTCTAGATATCTAGCTAGGCTGGGGTAAGATTTCCTCTATTATTCCCTCAAATATGTTTTCCAAACTTTTATATTTCTCTTCTTCCTAGGGAATGCTAATTATTCTTAGGTTTAATACAATCCCAAACTTCTTGGAGGCTTTGTTCATGTTTTAATATTCTATTCCCTTGTCTTTGTTGGATTGAGTTATTTCAAAAGTCTTGTCTTTGAACTCTAAAGTTCTGTCTTTTGCTTGCTTAATGTTATTGCTGAGATTTTCCAATGTATTTTGCATTTCTCTAAGTGTGTCCTTCATTTCCAGAAGTTGTGATTGTTATTTATGCTTTCTATTTCATTTAAGATTTTTTCCCTTCGTAGCTTGTATCAGTTATTTCTGTTTTTTATTTTTAAATTTCATTAAGTTAGACTTCACATTTCTCTGGTGTCTCCTTGATTAGCTTAATAATTGACCTTCTGAATTCTTTTTCTGGCAATTCAGAGACTTCTCCTTAGTTTGGATCTGTTGCTGGTGAGCTAGTGTGATCTTTTGGGCATGTTAAAAAACCTTGTTTTGTCATATTACCAGAATTGTTCTTCTGACTCTTTCTTATTTGGGTAGACTATTTCAGAAGGAAGATCTGGGGCTGAGGGGCTGCTGTTCAGATTTTTTTTTTTTTTGTCCCACAGGGTGCTCCTTTGATGTGGTGCTCTCCTCTTTACCCTAGTGATAGGGCTTCCTGAGAGTTGAACTGCAGTGGTTTTGATTTCTCCTTTAGATCTAGCCATCTAGTGAAGCTACCAGTCTCTGCACTGGTATTGGGGAGTATCTGCACTGAGTCCTGTGATGTGAACTGTCTCCATGTTTCTCATTTGTGGATACCAGCACTTGCTTCAGTGGAAGTAGCAGGGGAGTGAAGAGGACTCTGCAAGGGTCCTTGGTTATAGTTCTGTTTATTGCACCAGTTTTGTGTTGGTTGGTTTCCAGCCAGGAGGTGTCAATTTCAAGAATGCATTAGCTGCCATAGTATAGGGAGGATCAGGTGGTGGGCAGGGCCCTAGAGATCTGAAGAGATTATATCTTTTGTCTTCAGAGTTTTTTGGCTGTCTCTGGGCACATGCAGCAGCAATCCACTTCCTTCAAAGGATTTGTGGTTTCTCTCGGCTTTCCTGGTATGTTGCTATGGTAGTTCTTAGAGCAAAAGTTCATGATGTGAGTCTCCATACACTGCTCTGTCCATCTGAGTGGGAGCTGCAAGTTAGTTCTGCCTCCTATCTGCCATTTTTCCAGGGCTCTGATCATCTATCCTTTCTTCTGTACAGTTTTAGGCTGGGGAGGTGCAGGAGAAGGGGAAGTGAGTGCCCTGGTATGCAGTTTTCCTGACTAGTGTCTCTAGTACTTTGGGACTTTGAGCCAACTAAGACAGAACAGAGACGGGAGCTCCACCCCACCTGTTCTCTGCCCACATCACTGGCAGGGCCCCCAGGGACCTCTGCTATGTGGTACCAACAGACATATTTGCTCTTCACTCCTCTAAAGCAGCCCTGAAGGCTGGGGCTTTCAGCCTCAGCCTCCTGCCTGCCTGGCTGGCCTCAGCCTCGCTTGTTGCAACGTCTCAGGTATTTCATCTTCTTACCCCCAACTGGGGAAGCAGCTCGAGGAGTCAGAAGAGATGTTTCTTTTTCCACTCGGGTCACTGTCCAGTGTCCCCAAATCATCGATGGATCTGAGGGGACAATCTCTGTGGGCTGAGAGGGGCCATGGTGATGCATGTCCTTGACAAGTTGGGACTAGACTGGACACACCAGCTTCTGTCCAGATCTGCTTGCTCGTCAACTTCACTTGGCTTCCACTTTGCTCTGCACCTTGGTTCTGGTAGCTGCAGGGACATTGAACTCACATTTCAATGGCACCATCATGCCCTCAGCTGCCAGAACCTAAACGTTGGAATCCGGCTCTTCCCTCTCCCCCTTGCCTCACTTTTCACCAGATCCTAATCATGCCTCCTCCACCACCATGAGAGCTCTTTGCCTCCTTGCTGCCCTCCTGCCCTCTGCCTGGTTTAGCATTGTGGCCTCCTTCCTGTATTATTTTAATGACCACCTGCCTGTGTACTCCTCATCCCCAGGCTCCCTCCTTCAGGGTACCTTCCTTTAGCAGTGAGAGAGATCTTTCCAAGGCATAGCTGGGGTCCCCACTTTCTAGGAAGAAAATGCAATGTCTCTCAGATAACATTCATAAGATTTTCATGGTTCTTGAGGGAGAAATGGGAATCCACATATCTCACCTGCCTTTATAGACCAGAGAGGAGGCAGCAGACTGCCCATTCCCTGCAGAGGCTCTGGGATGGAAGCCTCCATCCCTGTCCTAGCCCTTTCTTCTTCCCCTGAACCTGTGGCCTCTGGGCTAGGGTGCTCAGGGATCTGACTGCTGCCTTGGCACCCTCAGCCCTGTCACTCTCCTTCCCATGAAGTGCCGTTTCTCAGTGAGTAGCCTCATCCACTCCCCTCATCCAAACCCCAGGCCCATCTTGGCTGTATCTTCCCTCCTTACCCAGCTGGTTGAAGCTGCCTCTGAGTGTAGTTAACCTGCTCTTGATGCCCTCTTGTCTCCTGGCCCAGCCTCACCTCTGGATACCTGGTACTGCCTCTCCAAGGCCATCCCTCCCACCAGTGGCTACCTTACCCCAGTCCCCTGCCTCTCAAGTCAGAGGTAATCCCTGCTGCTGCTAGGGTGATCTGTCTGGTGATAAAATCCAATCTGCTGGTACAGGCTGCAAGCCCTGATTGGTTCTCCCCTCCACCTCAGCTCCCAGCATCTTTGTGCACCTGTGGCCAACCATGCCCAGCTCTTTCTCATGTGCATTGGCCTTTGAACGTGAGCTGTCTTTGCCTGGAGCATCTTTTCCTCCTGACACTGGCAAGCTGCTGCTGGGCCTGCCCTTCTCAGCATGATATTGCCTCTCCCAGGAAGCTCTCCAGTGTCCCTTAGGCTGGGTCTCATGTAATGGTTTTTGCTTCCTCAGTATTCTGTTCATACTGGAGAAATAAAGAGGCATAAAATAAAGTCCTGCTCCTTAAGGTTCAAGTGT
This sequence comes from Piliocolobus tephrosceles, assembly GCF_002776525.5. Taxonomy (NCBI): domain Eukaryota; kingdom Metazoa; phylum Chordata; class Mammalia; order Primates; family Cercopithecidae; genus Piliocolobus; species Piliocolobus tephrosceles. The sequence continues at coordinate 88,181,615 of NC_045442.1, read as the reverse complement.
AGACCTCTGACTATTCCTACAACAATCACTTCTATAACCAGGATCAGCAGGTTTTCCCTTGCCACTGCATCTTTCCAACAGCACATCAACCTGCAGTGAAAGTTTGGTCTTTAAAAAATAAGAATATGAAGCTTGTTTCCTGCCCCAGGACCTTGGCACTGACCCTACTCCTTCCTGGATGGCTCCCTTGCAGGTCTTCTCAGAGTCATCTTGACTCTGCCTCCCTCCTGCAACCACCGTCCGACTTCTCCGCTTCTCTCTAAAGGAACATCTGCAGACGTGATATGTCTAATACTAAAGTGTTGGTTCCTGCCCCAGCACCACCCCATCCCCACAGCCTTGCTCCACCTAGACAGGGTCTGCATCTCACCGAGGGCATTGTCATCTTCCTGTTTGACCTCCCCACCCAGGAGCTCCTACTGCTGCCTGCCCTACTTGCCATAGTGCTTGTGGTTATGATCTTCATGTGCTGCTACTCCAAACCACTTATAGCTTCCTGTCCCTTCCAGAAGAAAATCCAATCCCAGCACCATGGCTTCTAAGGCCCTGACCATCTCCTGCCATGCCTTTACTTGCCCTGTTCCAGCTACATTGACTGTGAGATTCCTACAACACGAAGCTGTTTTTTCTCACTCCAGGACCTTTTCACTGACTCCACTCCACTCTGGAGGGCCTTCCAGGCTCTTCTCAGGGTGTCTCCCTCATATTGCTCAAGCACATCCCCTCAGAGAGGCCTTCCCACACCTCTGGACCTGGTGTCCTCGGCCATGTCCTCTTCTGCTCCTTGAACACAGCAAGCTTCTTTTCATTCATATTATTTCTCAGGACCTGAAATTGTCAATTTATTCACTTATTTATTGCCTGTTTCTCCTTCTGGAAATATAAGCTTCTGGGCAGGGACCTCATGTGCCTTATTTGTCACCTAAGCCCAGGGCCTGGCTGGTACTGGAGGAGCTGATGGACCCTGGGTGCTCCTCCCAGCTTCATGACATAGCCCACCGGCCTTCTGCATCGAGGCTGGGAATACTGTAGCCAGAAGGAAAATCTCTCTGTTAACATGGAATTAATAAAAGAATACATGGTTGCAGGTAATATGTATATATATGTGTGTGTATATGATTAAAAATATATATGTATGATAAAAATGACATTCTGCTGAGAGATAGAGAGAACCCATAAACTTCTGTCTTTCCTGCATCCTTCCATTGCCTTCATACAAAAAGAAAATTTTAATTGCTGGCTTACACACTAGTTTTAGATGTAAGCCACCATTTATGACACCTTTTGGTAAGTGATAGAGTAGAGTGATGAGCAAGAAACCAGGCCAGCGTGCCCCGGCACCAAGAGTGGTAGTGGCCACAGGGGAACCTTCCCTGGAGAACTTGCTCTGATGCCCCCTCAAGTCCTGTGAGCTCTGGGGCCAGGACCCAGCTTGGTACCCCTGCGCCCCAGCGCTCTGCCCCAGTCCATGATTCTTTCCGGGATTGGCATGGACTTAACTCATTACCAATCACGTATAGCCCCTTGACAAGTTTTGGCACACAAGGCATTTGGGATGTCTTGGGGAAGAAAACGAAATACTTCTTTAATGTAATCAAAAACACAGGAAGGGGATGCCCCTGAAATATAATATGTCCTAGGAACTGCTCCCCTGCTATGTGGACTTGGATGCTCTGCAATACGCCAATACCTTTTTTTTTTTTTCTTTCCCCACAGGATTACTCACATGTCACTTTGGTGAGAAGATGAGGCATTCAGATTGGGAGAACTTGTCACTTTGTCAGAATTATTTTCAGACAAGATTTTTTACTTTTTGTTTCTATATTTTGAAAGAACAGTTTCTTACAACATTCAGGAATTAGTACTTTGCATTTTCAGGTTCACTTTGGTGCAGCCCCTAGGGTGCTTGTGGGTCTGGCCCAACCTTCCCTGGAATGAGTCCTCGGTTGAGGGGGCCTGAGGTCAGCACCCTGCAGGGTTCATCCTGCAGTGTCACCTAAAAGTGTCCGGCTGCTTGGCCTGGCTATTTCTGCTGAATGCACAAAAGTACATTTTGCCTTTTCTCCTTCCAAGTTGCAGTTTCTTTTCTGCAAATGAAGCAGAAGAAAAGTACTGCATTGACATGATGAACTGAAAGCACACTTACTTCAGGGACATGTTTCTTCAGTTGGGAAATTCCTCTTTTATTTGTGCCTAGTTGTTTTCTTTCCTTAGTCAACTTCCTCTAACCCTCAATGCATGTGACACACACACACACACACTCTGAGGGGTGCCCAGAAGTTCCCAGGTCCCAGCACTGGCTCTCTGAGACTGTAGGCTCTGGGGGAGGGTGGGCTGTCAGGGAGGCTGGACTTTGGGGAAGGTGTCTGTCTAGGGTGGGATGTGCAGGTGAAGAGCGGGGGTTGGCCTATGAGAGACCTGGGCCCCAACTGGCTGCCCCTTGATGTCCCCTGTGATCTTGTCTTTTCCATCCATGAAACGGAGGTGATCCACAGTGCCGAGCCCACAGGGGTGGGGAAGTCACGGTGCACAGCTCCAGGCACAGAATAGGTGCTGGGTGAATGTCATGTGGGACTCCTCCCACTCAAGGAGAGTGTGTGGCAGTGGAGGAGAGGTGTCAAGAACCCCTGAAGCATCCTCCTGGGGAAGCCACTTTCTCACAGGACAAAGATGTGGATTTGAAATCTCTTGATTCCTTCTTTTAAAGCCTCGTAGGACCCCACATTTGATGTGCAAGCTCAATCCTGCAGCCAGGTCCAGAGCGCCATGCTCCTTCTATCTCTTCATTAGTAAGCAACCCAGTGACTCACTGCAACACAGTGCCCAGGATGTAGGGACGAGTGGAGGGTGTCTGCACAGACTCCCTGGCCAAGGCACGTGGGTGCTCCTCCCAGCCCTGCACTCTGGCTCCCGTTTCAGAAGGGATCACTGGGGACAGTCAATCCAAGTGATCATCCAAGCAGGCCCTCCTAGGAGATATTAGGGTGCAAATGCAGGTCATAATCACCCACCCTTTGACGCCTGCTCCTCAGACACCCCCAATGCATGAGCCCTGCTGTGAGGGGTACAGCCAGCCTGCCATCTCCAGGTGTTGCTGGAACACCCCAGGCTGGTCCATGATGCTGGGTCCAGCCCTCAGAAAGACCTTTCCAGCAGACTTGGATTCCTGCCTCTTGGGTGGTCTGATAAACTGTCCCCTGGCTGGTGTTTGGGCCAACTGTACCAGCTTCCATCTGATGTTTCTGGCAGAGGAATTCTTGAGGCCTCTGCATCTCGTTAGCCCTCAGAATGGGACTCACTAGGCTCCAGCGTGGGTCATTACTCGGATCTGTGAGCTTGTTGCTGTGACCTTGGGACTGCTGAACAGATGGCCCAGATGCAGGGGGCCCGGGAAGCCCCAGGCCCTGCAAGAAGCCCCAGCTGGTGCTCCCTGTTCATCCTGTTAGAGGAAGGGCTATGGGAGCAATTGTTTCAGACCTGAGGCATGAGGGGAGCCAGGGGAATTTGGGAGGTAGGCAGGCCAGGTGCAAGTCTCGGCCTTTCCAAGTAGCTGCGGCCTTGGGCAAGGCCTCTACTTCTCTGAGCCTCAGTTTCCTCCCCTGCTATGTGGCCATGGATGGAAGTCCCAGGGACAGCACAAGGACTCACCCACCACAGTGTCAGATAAGAACTGGTTCTGAGCAAAGGAGAGATCACATGATGGTGCCTGTGGATATCAAAGGCACAGAAAACAGGACACACACTTCTGTTAATTTAAGTTTAAAAAATAAAAATGAATAAACATTAGCCCCTGTTTGGCTTGCCAAACCCCAGCCAGGCCACACTCTTCCTTTTGCAAACCATCCCATCCCAGTTCCTCACTGAGACATTTGCCATCCTGCAGGTGTGGATCAGCTTCCTTGTGAGCCTTTGCTGTTTCAGCACTGTGCTGGGCACTGCATGGGCTCCCACTAGCCTTTCTGTGCCCTGGAGTCTGTCAGCGTTGGGCCTTATTAGTGATGTGACCCATAAAGGGAACTGAACTCCTCTCAGCCTCAATTTCATCTTCTGTAAAAGTGGTGTAATGCAGGTCCCGGTCAAACTAGCCCCAGACATTAACATACTATTGTTTGAACATTGCACCATGTGCAGTGCCCGGCACATGGCTGCCCTTTAGAGATGGGAGGGAGGAATCGGGAATATCCTGTTTTGAACTACCTGCACTACACATAAAGTAGTATGTGAATGTGGACTTAGATTATTAAAAATGTGTATTGTAAACTCTGAGGCAATCACAAAAAATTGAAAAGAAATATTAATGATACACTAAGAGAGGACTTAAAATGGAATCACGTAAAATGCAAATGTAAAAACAGGGAAGGCAGAAAAAAGGGGAAAAATAGAAAAAGCAAGTGCAAAGAATAAAAGGTTATAAATAAGGCAGGTATTAAATCAACTATATAAATAATCACCTTAAATATAAATGGTCCAAACACACCAATTAAAAGACAGATAGCTGAGGTTACAATGAGCTATCATCATGCCACTACACTCTAGCCTGGGCAACAGAGTGAGACTTTGTCTACTAATTACAGCTGTATACGGGAAACCCAATTCAAATATAAAGACTTAGACCAGTTCAAAGTGAAGGGATAAAGAAAAGGCATACCATGTAAATATTTATCAAAAGAAAGCTGAAGTAGCCGTATTAGTTCTAGCTTTAATTCCAGAGAAAACAGCAGAAAAAGGAAGATTATTGGGTATAATGAGGGAATTTACAAGGATAAAGAGGTCAATTCTCCAAGGAGATATAATAATCCTAAAGCAGCATATACCTAACAACAGCGCATCAAAATAAATGAGGCAAAAACGGTAATTTTGGCTGAAACTGAATTGGAAGGAGAAACAGGCAAATCCAATTATTATGGTTGGAGACTTCAAATGCTTGTCAGTAATTGATAAATCAAGGAAGCAGAAGATCTGTAAGGATAGAGATGACCTGAGCAGCATTAAGAATCAACTTGATCTGATTGACATTTTTGGAATATTCCAGCCAACAACAGCAATTATACATTCATCTTAAGCTCATTCATGTGCAATATTCAATACAGACACAGTCCAGATCATAAAACACACTTTAAAAATTTTGAAGAATAAAAATCATACAAAGTATGTTCTCATACCACAATAGAATTAATCTAGAAATCAATCATTCACAGAAGGATAGGCAGAAAATTCCCAAATATTTGGAAATTAAATAACCCAAGGGAGAACTAAGAAGTCTCAAAAATAAAGAACAATTGATATTTTGAAATAAGTAAAAATTAAAATACAACTTTTCAAAGTTTTGGGGATGAAGAAAAGTGGCTCTGGGAAGAAAATGTATAGCATTAAATATGTATATTTGAAAAGAAGAAATATATAAAACAAATGACCTAATCTTCTATCTTGGGAAGCTAGAGAAAGAAGGGCGAATTATACCTTAAAAAAGCAGAGGAAAGAAAATAATGAAAATTGGAGCAAATATCAGTGCAATTAAAAGGAGGAAAACAATAAACAGAATCAGCACAATCAAAAGATCAAGAAAATTGATAAACCTCTAGCCAAGCTCACCAAGAAATAAAGAGAGAATATCAAATTGCCCAATATAATAAAGGGAGGTTATCACTACTGATCTTAAATAGATGATAACAGAATACCATAAATGACATTTTATCCACAAATTTAATAACTCCATTGAAATGGACAATTTCCTGAAAGACAAATTTCCAAAACTCATTCAAAGAGCAATAGATAACCTGAAAAGCTCTAATTTAATAAATAAATTAAATTAATAATTAAAAATCCTCTAAGAGAAAAAAAAAGAAAGAAAGAAAGAACCAGGCCAAGATAACAAACACCAGTGGTTTCACTCATAAATTCTACCAAATAACTGAAGAAGAAATAATATCAATTCTTCACAATTTTTTTAGAAGCAGAAGGAGCATTTCCTAATCAACTCTTTTGAGGCCAGCATTACCCTAATACTAAAACCACAGAAAAATGTTACAAAACTACAGACCAATATGTCTCAAGAACATGGCTGCAAAAATCTTTAACAAAATATTAGAAAGTTTGTTAAGCAATATCTAAAAAGGATAACTCATCGCAACCAAGTGGCATTAAATCCAGCAAGGGAAGGCTGGTTCAAATTAGTAAATTAATCATTGGAATTCACTATATTAACAAATTAAAGAAGAAAAACATGTACTCATATCAGTTAATGCAGAAAAGCATGCAAGAACAAAATTCAACACTCATTTATTATAAAAACTCCCAGCAAACTAGCAATACCAGAAAACTTCCTTGTCCGAATAAAGGGTATATATGAAATGCCTACGGTTAATCCCATACTTAATTGTGAGACTGATGCTTTTTTCTGAGACTGGAAACAAGGCAAAGATGTATTCTCTTAAAATTCCCATTTAACATTATACTAGAAGTCGTAGCCAGTGCAATAAGACAAGAAAAATAAATAAATGGTGTGCCAATTTGAAGGATAGAAATAACACTGTATTTATTCATATATGGTATGGGAATCTAGGAAAAACACTAAAGAATGTACAAAACAATCCTGGAATTAATAATCAAGTCTAGGAAGGTGGCAGGATATAAGGTACAGAAATTAATTTCTTTTTTATATATCAGCAATGAATAATTGGAATTTTAAATAAAACAAAATTACTATTGACAATAAAACCAAAACTGAAGAAAATAAAGTATTTATTTATAAATCTAAAAAAAAGTACAGGATTTATATGTGAAAAGCTACAAAACTCTGAATTAAAGGAGGTCTAAATACATGGAGAAATACCTTATGTTCATGTAGTAAAACAGCAGCACTCAGTCTTTTTGGCACCAGGAACTGGTTTTGTGAAAGACAAATTTTTCACAGATGGTGGGGTGCTAGGGGATGGTTTCAGAGTGAAACTATTCCACCTCAGATCATCAAGCATGAGTTAGATTCTCATAAGGAACATGCAACCTAGATCCCTTGCGTGCATAGTTAACAATGGGGTTTGTGCTCCTATGAGAATCTAATGCTGCTGGGATCTGACAGGAGACAGAGCTCAGGTGGAAATGCTAGCCTGCCTACCACCCACCTCCTGCTGTGCAGCCTTATTCCTAACAGGCCATGGACTGAACTGGTACTGGTCTGTGGCTGGGGGTTGGGGATTCCTGTGTTAAAAGACTCAATATTGTTAAAATGTTAATTCTTCCTAACTTGATTTTTAGTTTCAAGAATGTAATCTAAATTCATATTTAGTTTTGAATGTAATCCTATTCAAAATGCCAGCAATCTGTTTTTATATATTAACAAACTAATTATAAAATTTATATATAAAGACAAAGGCCTTAGACAAGTCACTACAGTATTACAGTAGAATAATAAAGTTGGAAGACCACACTATCTGATTTTAAGCCTTACAATAAAATTACAGCAATCAAGATAATGGAGTACTGGCAAACTAATAGATGCATAGAACAATACAACATAGTAGAGATCCCAGAAATAAACCCACAGAAATATAGTCAACTGATCTTTGATAACAGCACAATGGTAATTCAATGGAGAAAGAGTAGTCTTTTCCACAAATGATGCTAGAGTAATTGGATAGCTGTATGCAAAGAATGAAACTAGACACACACTTTACACAATAATTAATTCAAATGGACCATGGTCCTTGTATTAATTTCCTATTTCTGCATTACCACAAACTTAGTGACTTAACACATATCAGTTTATTATTTTTTATATAGTTCAAAGGTCAGAAATCCCAAATGAGTCTCGCTGGGGTAAAATCAAGGTGATGACAAGGTTTTCTTTCTCTTTCTTTTTTCTTTCATTTTTTTCTTTTCCAGCTATGTGGTTGCCCAAATTCTTCTGTCTTTAAAATCAGAAATGGCCAATTGAGTTTTTCTTAAATTGTATCACATTACTTTCATGAATCAGGTCAGTTTATGAATAAGGCATCTACAAAATCCCTTACTCCGTGTAAGATAAGATACTTGCAGATTTCAAGAGCTATGAGAGACATATTCCACCTATAACAGTCCACCTTCTGGCCTCAAAGCACATCTACCCCACAGGCAAATACATTTGCCCCATGCCAAAATTGCCATAGGCTCAAACCATCACAGTTTTAACCCAAGTCTAGAATTTCATTTTAAATCTCATCAACTCAAAACTCCCAAATTTCATCATCAAAATCATCTAAGTCAAGTATGGGTAAGATTCTGGTTATAATCCCTGCCAGGGCACAATGGCTTTCTATCATTGTCTGAAGTTTTGGATTCCATTTGCATGACATTTTGGAAAAGGCAAAGTGATAGAGGCATAAATAGATCAGTGGTTGACAGAAAGTTTGGGTAGGCAGGAGGATGAAAAAATGAAACAGAGGTGAATTATTAAGGTGGTGAAACTACTCCTTATAATACTGTAATGGTAGATATATGGCACCATGCATTTGTCAAAACTCATAGAGCTATAAAGAATAAAAAGTAAAATTTAATGCAAGAAAAATGTTTAAAAAATCAACTGCATGGACAGTGGGCACCAGAATGGATTGCACACTATGACAAAGAATTAGCTAATAAAATATTTCAAATGTATGAAATAACTTCACTGCAGGAGAAGGGGGAAAAAAGTACTAACCCAAGGAACACTGAAAATCAGCAGAGACTATAAAACTAAAGGCAAAAGGAACTATACAAAAGCACTGTGTGCTAGCTGGTAAGGCTGCTTTCCTTTTTTATTTTTATTTTATTTTTTAAAGTTCCAGGGTGCATGTACAGGATGTGCAGGTTTGTTACATAGGAAAATGTGTGCCAAAGTGCTTTGCTGCACCTATCAACCCATCATCCAGTTATTAAGGCCAGCATGCATTAGCTCTTTGCCCTAATGTTCTCCATGCCCCCCACCCTCCCCAACAGGGCCCCATGAGTGTTGTTCCCCTCTCTGTGTCCATGTGTTCTCATTGTTCAGCTCTAAGTGAGAGTACGCAGTGCTTGGTATTCTGTTCCTGCATTACTTTGCTGAGGATAATGGCTTCCCGCTTCATCCACGTCTCTGAAAAGGACATGATCTCATTCCTGTTTATGGTTGCATAGTATTCCATAGTGGATATGTACCACATTTTCTTTATATTTTAATTTTTATTTTATTATACTTTAAGTTCTGGGGTACATGTGCAGAACGTGCAGGTTTGTTACATAGGTATACACGTGCCATGGTGGTTTGCTGCACCCATCAACCCATCATCTACATTAGGTATTTCTCCTAATGCTATCCCTCCCCCATCCCCCCACTCCCCAACAGGCTCCGGTGTGTGATGTTTCCCTCCATGTGTCCATGTGTTCTCATTGTTCAACTACCACTTATGAGTGAGAACATGCAGTGTTTGGTTTTCTGTTCTTGTGTTAGTTTGCTGAGAATGATGGTTTCCAGCTTCATCCATGTCCCTGCAAAGGACATGAACTCATCCTCTTTTATGGCTGCATAGTATTCCATGATGTGTATGTGCCACATTTTCTTTATTCAGTCTATCATTGATGGACATTTGGGTTGGTTCCAAGTCTTTGCTATTGTAAACTGTGCCACAATAACCATACGTGTGCATGTGTCTTTATAGTAGAATAATTTATAATCCTTTGGATATATACCCAGTAATGGGATTGCTGGGTCAAATGGAATTTCTAGTTCTAGATCCTTGAGGAATCACTGCACTTTCTTCCACAATGGTTGAACTAATTTACACTCCCACCAACAGAGTAAAAGCATTACTATTTCTCCACATCCTCTCCGGCATGTGTTGTTTCCTAATTTTTTAATGATCACCATTCTGACTGGTGTGAGATGGTATCTCATTGTGGTTTTGATTTGCATTTCTCTAATGACCAGTAATGATGAGCTTTTGTTCCTATGTTTGTTGATCACATAAATATCTTCTTTTGATGAGTGTCTTTTGATATCCTTTGCCCACTTTTTGATGGGGTTGTTTTTTTCTTGTAAATTTTTTAAGTTCTTTGTAGATTCTGGATATTAACCCTTCGTCAGATGAATAGATTGCAAAACTTTTCTCCCATTCTGTAGATTGCCTGTTCACTCTGATGATAGTTTCTTTTGCTGTGCAGAAGTTCTTTAGTTTCATTAGATCCCATTTGTCAATTTTGGCTTTTGTTGCCATTGGTTTTGGTGTTTTAGTCATGAAGTTTTTGCCCATGCCTATGTCCTGAATGATATTGTCTAGGTTTTCTTCTGGAGTTTTTATGGTTTTAGGTCTTATGCTGAAGTCTTTAATCCATCTTGAGTTAATTTTTGTATAAGGTGTAAGGAAGGGGTCCGGTTACAGCTTTCTGCCTATGGCTAGCCAATTTTCCCAACGCCATTTATTAAATAGGGAATCCTTTCACCATTGCTTGTTTTTGTCAGGTTTGTCAAAGATCAGATGGTTGTAGATGGGTGGTGTTCTTTCTGAGGCCTCTGTTCTCTTCTGTTGGTCTATATATCTGTTTTGGTACCAGTACCATGCTGTTTTGGTTACTGTAGCCTTGAAGTATAGATTGAAGTCAGGTAGTGTGATGCCTCCAGGTTTGTTCTTCTTGCCCAGGATTGTCTTGGCTATGTGGGCTCTTTTTTGGTTCCGTATGAAATTTAAAGTAGTTTTTTCCAATTCTATGAAGAAAGTCAATGGTAGCTTGATGGGGATAGCACTGAAAGTGTAAATTACTTTGGGCAGTATGGCCATTTTCACAGTATTGATTCTTTCTATCCATGAACATGGAATGTGTTCCCATTTGTTTGTGTCCTCTCGTATTTCCTATTTCCTTGAGCAATGGTTTGTAGTTCTCCTTGAAGAGGTCCTTCACATCCCTTGTAAGTTGTATTCGTAGGTATTCTATTCCCTTTGTAGCAATTGTGAATGGGAGTTCACTCATGATTTGGCTCTCTGTTTGTCTGTTATTGGTGTATAGGAATGCTTGTGATTTTTGTACATTGATTTTGTATCCTGAAACTTTGCTGAAGTTGCTTATCAACCTAAGGAGATTTTGGGCTGAGATGATGGGGTTTTCTAAATATACAGTCATGTTATCTGCAAAGAGAGACAATTTGACTTCCTAGTTTCCTAATTGAATACGCTTTATTGCTTTCTCTTGCCTGATTACCCTGGCCAGAACTTCCAAAACTGTGCTGAATAGGAGTGGTGAGAGAGGGCATCCTTGTCTTGTGCCAGTTTTCCAAGGGAATGCTTACAGTTTTTGCCCATTCAGTATGATATTGGCTGTGGGGTTGTCACAAATAGCTCTTATTATTTTGAGATACATTCCATCAATACCTAGTTTATTGAGAGTTTTCAGCATGAAGTGCTGTTGAATGTTTTCAAAGGTCTTTACTTCATCTACTGAGATAATCATGTGGCCTTTGTCAGTTGTTCTGTTTATGTGATAAATTACATTGATTGATTTGCATATGTTGAACCAGCCTTGCATCCCAGGGATGAAGCTGATTTGATCATGGTGGATAAGCTGTTTGATGTGCTGCTGGATTCAGTTTGCCAGTATTTTATTGAGGATTTTCACATCGATGTTCATCAGGGATATTGGTCTAAAATTCTCTTTTTTGTGTGTGTGTCTCTGTCAGGCTTTGGTATCAGGATGATGCTGGCCTCATAAAATGAGCTAGGGAGGATTCCCTCTTTTTCTACTGATTGGAACTGTTTCAGAAGGAATGGTACCAACTCCTCTTTGTACCTCTGGTAGAATTCTGCTGTGAATCCATCTGGTCCTGGACTATTTTTGGTTAGTAGGCTATTAATTACTGCCTCAATTTCAGAACTTGTTATCAGTCTATTCAGGGATTTGACTTCTTCCTGGTTTAGTCTTAGGAGGTTGTATGTGTCCAGGAATTTATCTGTATCTTCTAGATTTTCTAGTTTATTTGTGTAGAGGTGTTTATAGTATTCTATACTGAGACTCTTTTTCCAGTTTGCCAGTCTGCGTCTTTTAATTGGGGCATTTAGCCTGTTTACATTTAAGATTAATATTTTTGTGTGTGAATTTGATCCTGTCATTATGATGCTAGCTGGTTATTTTGTTGATGCAGTTTCTTCATAGTGTCAAGAGTCCTTACAATCTGGTTTGTTTTTGCAGTAGCTGGTGCCAGTTGTTCCTTTCCATGTTTAGTGCTTCCTTCAGGAGCTCTCGTATGGCAGGCCTGGTGGTGACAAAATCTCTCAGCATTTATAAAATAAAGGGATATCCCCTTTATTTTTTTTTTAATTGTGTCAATTTGATTCTTCTTTTTTCTTCTTTGTTAGTCTGTCTAGTGGTCTATCTATTTTGCTGATTTTTCAAGAAACCAGCTCCTGGATTCATTGATTTTTGAAGGGTTTTGCTTTTCTCTATCTCCCTCAGTTCTGCTCTGATCTTAGTTATTTCTTGTCTTCTTCTAGCTTTTAAATTTGTTTGCTCTTGCTTCACTAGTTCTTTTAATTGTGGTGTTAGGGTGTCAATTTTAGATCTTTCCTGCTTTCTCTTGTGGGAATTACTGCTATAAATTTCCCTCAACACACTGCTCTGAATGTATCCCAGAGATTCTGGTGCATTGTGTCTTTGTTCTCATTGGTTTCAAAGAATATCTTTATTTCTGCCTTAATTTCATTATTTACCTAGTAGTCATTCAGGAGCATGTTGTTCAGTTTCCATGTAGTTGTGCAGTTCTGAGTGAGTTTCTTAATACTGAGTTCTAATTTAGTGTACTGTGGTCTGAGAGAACGTTTGTTATGATTTCCATTCTTTTGCATTTGCTGAGGAGTGTTTCCACTTCCAATTATGTGGTCAATTTTAGAATAACTGCAATGTGATGCTGAGAAGAATATATATTCTGTTGATTTGGGGTGTAGAGTTCTGTAGATGTTGATTAGGTCTGCTTGGTAGAGAGCTGAGTTCAAGTCCTGGATATCCTTGTTAATTTTCTGTCTCCTTGATCTGTCTTATATTGATGGGGGGAGGGTGTTAAAGTCTCCCACTATTATTGTGTGGGAGTCTAATTCTCTTTTTAGGTCTCTAAAAACTTGCTTTATGTATCTGGGTGCTCCTGTATTGGGTTCATATATATTTAAGATAGTTAGCTCTTCTTGTTCCATTGATCCATTTACCATTATGTAATGCCCTTCTTTGTCTCTTTTGATCTTTGTTGGTTTAAAGTCTGTTTTATCAGAGACTAGGATTTTAATCCATGCTTTTTTTTGTTTTTCTTTCCATTTGCTTGGTCAATATTTCTCCATCATTTTATTTTGAGCCTATGTGTGTCATTGCATGTGAGATGGGTCTCCTGTATACAGCACACTGATGGGTCTTGACTCTTTCCAGTTTGCCAGTCTGCGTCTTTTAATTGGGGCATTTAGCCTGTTTACATTTAAGATTAATATTTTTGTGTGTGAATTTGATCCTGTCATTATGATGCTAGCTGGTTATTTTGTTGATGCAGTTTCTTCATAGTGTCAAGGGTCTTTATAATCGGGTTTGCTTTTGCAGTGGCTGGTGCCAGTTGTTCCTTTCCATGTTTAGTGCTTCCTTCAGGAGCTCTCGTATGGCAGGCCTGGTGGTGACAAAATCTCTCAGCATTTGTTTGTCTGTAAAGGATTCTATTTCTCCTTCATTTATGAAACTGAGTTTGGCTGGATATGAAATTCTAGGGTGAAAATTATTTAACAAATGTTAAATATTGGCCCCCACTTTCTTCTGACTTGTAGGGTTTCTGCAGAGAGATCTGCTGTCCGTCTGATGGGCTTCCCTTTGTGGGTAACCTGACATTCCTCTCTGGCAGCCCTTATCATTTTTTCCTTCATTTCAACCTTGGTGACTCTAATGATATGTGCCTTGGGGGTTACTCTTCTCAAGGAGTATCTTTGTGGTGTTCTCTGTATTTCCTGAATTTGAATATTGGCCTGTCTTTCTAGGTTGGGGACGTTCTCCTGGATAATATCCTAAAGAGTGTTTTCCAACTTGGTTCCAGTCTTGCCATCACTTTCAGGTACACCAATCAAATGTAGATTTGGTCTTTTCACATGGTCCCATATTTGTTAAAGGTTTTGTTAGTTTCTTTCACTCTTTTTTCTCTAATCTTGTCTTCTCACTTCATTTCATTAAGTTGATCTTCAATCTCTGATATTCTTTCTTCTGCTTGATTGATTTGGCTCTTGATAGTTATGTAGGCTTCATTAAGTTCTTGTGTTGTGTTTTTCAGCTCCACCAGGTCATTTGTGTTCTTCTCTAAATTGGTTATTCAAACTAGCAATTACTCCAACCTTTTTTCAAGGTTCTTAGCTTCCTTGCATTGGGTTAGAACATGTTCATTTAGCTCAGAAGAGTTTGTTATTACCCATCTTCTGGAGCCCACTTCTGTCAATTTGTCAAACTCATTCTCCATCCAGTTTTGTTCCCTTGCTGGTGAGGAATTGTGATCCTTTGGAGAAGAAGAGGCATTCTGGTTTTTGGAATTTTCAGTCTTTTTGCGTTGATTTCTCCCCATCTTTGTGGATGTATATACCTTTGGTCTTTGATGTTGGTGACCTTCAGATAGGGTCTCTGAGTGGACATCCTTTTTATTGATGTTGATACTGTTCCTTTCTGTTTGTTAGTTTTCCTTCTAACTGTCAGGCCTCTATGCTGCAGGTCTGCTGGAGTTGGCTGGAGGTCCATTCCAGACCCTGTTTGCCTGGGTATCACCAGCAGGTACTGCAGAACAGTAAAGATTGCTGTCTGTTCCTTCCTCTGGAAGCTCTGCCAGCAAGAGCTCTCCTGTTTGAGATGTGTGTCGGCTGCTATTGGGAGGTGTCTCCCAGTTAGGATACACAGGGGTCAGGGACCCACTTGAGGAGGCAGTCTGTCCCTTATCAGAGCTCGAATGCTGTGCTGGGAGATCTGCTGCTCTCTTCAGAGCTGTCAGGCAGGGAAGTTTAAGTCTGCTGAAGCTATGCCCACAGCCGCCCCTCCCCACCAGGTGCTCTGTCCCTGGGAGATGGGGATTTTATCCATAAGTCCCTGATTGGGGCAGCTGCCTTTTTCTCAGAGATGCTCTGCCCAGAGAGGAGAAATCTAGAAAGGCAGTCTGGCTGCAGTGGCCTTGCTCAATTGTGGTGGGGTCCACCCAGCTCAAACTTCCCAGCAGTGTTGTTTACACTGTGAGGGTAAAACTGCATACTTGAGCCTCAGCAAAGCAGACACCCCTTCCCCTACCAAGTTCAAGTGTCCCAGATCAATGTCAGACTGCTGTGTTGGCAGTGAGAATTTTAAACCAGTGGATCTTAGCTTTCTGGGCTCCATGGGGTTGGGACCCACTGAGCCAGACCACTTGGCTCCCTGGCTTCAACCGCCTTTCCAGGGGAGTGAATGGTTCTGTCTCACTGGTGTTCCAGATGCCACTGGGGTATGAAAAAAGAAAGAAAAGAAAAGAAAAGAAAAGAAAAGAAAAGAAAAGAAAAGAAA